>NW_028277039.1:347500-555000 GCF_059951505.1 Python bivittatus
GGGATATCCTAGCCTGGGAGGCCCCAAAAACCAGGAGACAACTGCAAAGTTTCCTTGGCTTTGCCAACTTTTACAGACAGTTTATTCCTAATGTTGCACAAGTCGCCCTCCCTTTGACTGATCTTTTAAAAATGAAGGACAAACCCACGGCAGCAGCAAAAGCTCCAGGGGCCTCTTTAAAATGGACAAGAGAATGTCAGGAGGCTTTTGAAAGCCTCAAGCAATTATTCACTGCTGAACCCATCCTGAAGCACCCAGATCCAGCAAAGCCTTTTGTTATTCAGGCTGATGCCTCAGAGGTAGCAATTGGTGCAGTCCTCTTACAAAAGGATGGGGAAGAAGTGTTAAAACCATGTGCTTACTTATCTAGAAAGTTCACTGAAACTGAGAGGGGGTGGCTGGTGTGGGAAAAGGAGGCTTTTGCAGTGAAATGGGCTTTAACAAATTGGAGACATTTGCTGGAAGGCACGGAGGAGGCTTTTGAGGTTTGGACAGACCATAAGAACTTGGAAGCGTTGACATCACCCCGAAAGTTGTCTCCTAAACAAATAAGATGTGCACAATTCTTCAGCAGATTTAATTTTACTTTAAAATACTTCCCGGGAGGGCGGAATTTCTTGGCAGATGCTCTTTCCAGGCTGCCCCAGCACAATAGCCAACGGGAGAAGGTGGTGTCAGCTGTAATCCCCAACCGGCAGGGGCCAGAACTGGCAGCTGCAGTCACCAGATCACAAAGTAATGCCACCAAATCCCTCAAGTCAGAGTTATTAACGGACTCACAGTGGGGCAAAATGTATTTAGTCAGCCACCAATTGTGCAAGTTCTCCCACTTAAAAAGATGAGAGACGCCTGTAATTTTCATCATAGGTATACCTCAACTATGAGAGACAAAATGGGGGAAAAATCCAGAAAATCACTTTGTCTGATTTTTAAATAATTTATTTGCAAATCATGGTGGAAAATAAGTATTTGGTCACCTACAAACAAGCAAGATGTCTGGCTCTCACAGACCTGTAACTACTTCTTTAAGAGGCTCCTCTGTCCTCCACTCGTTACCTGTAGTAATGGCACCTGTTTGACCTTGTTATCAGTATAAAAGACACCTATCCACAACCTCAAACAGTCACACTCCAAACTCCACTATGGCCAAGACCAAAGAGCTGTCGAAGAACACCAGAAACAAAATTGTAGACCTGCACCAGGCTGGGAAGACTGAATCTGCAATAGGCTTGGTGTGAAGAAATCAACTGTGGGAGCAATAATTAGAAAATGGAAGACATACAAGACCACTGATAATCTCCCTCGATCTGGGGCTCCATGCAAGATCTCACCCCATGGGGTCAAAATGATCACAAGAACGGTGAGCAAAAATCCCAGAACCACACGGGGGGACCTAGTGAATGACCTGCAGAGAGTTGGGACCAAAGTAACAAAGGCTACCATCAGTAACACACTACGCCGCCAGGGACTCTAATCCTGCAGTGCCAGGCGTGTCCCCCTGCTTAAGCCAGTACATGTCTGGGCCCGTCTGAAGTTTGCTAGAGAGCATTTGGATGATCCAGAAGAGGATTGGGAGAATGTCATATGGTCAGATGAAACCAAAGTAGAACGTTTTGGTCTAAACTCAACTCGTTGTGTTTGGAGGAGAGAGAATGCCGAGTTGCATCCAAAGAACACCATACCTACTGTGAAGCATGGGGGTGGAAACATCATGCTTTGGGGCTGTTTGTCTGCAAAGGGACCAGGACGACTGATCCGTGTAAAGGAAAGAATGAATGGGGCCATGCATCGTGAGATTTTGAGTGAACACCTCCTTCCATCAGCAAGGGCATTGAAGATGAAATGTGGCTGGGTCTTTCAGCATGACAATGATCCCAAACACACCGCCCGGGCAACGAAGGAGTGGCTTCGTAAGAAGCATTTCAAGGTCCTGGAGTGGCCTGGCCAGTCTCCAGATCTCAACCCCATGGAAAACCTTTGGAGGGAGTTGAAAGTCCGTGTTGCCCAGCGACAGCCCCAAAACATCACTGCTCTAGAGGAGATCTGCATGGAGGAATGGGCCAAAATACCAGCAACAGTGTGTGAAAACCTTGCGAAGACTTACAGAAAACGTTTGACCTCTGTCATTGCCAACAAAGGATATATAACAAAGTATTGAGATGAACTTTTGATATTGACCAAATACTTATTTTCCACTATGATTTGCAAATAAATTCTTTAAAAATCAGACAATGTGATTTTCTGGATTTTTTCCTCCATTTTGTCTCTCATAGTTGAGGTATACCTATGATGAAAATTACAGGCCTCTCTCATCTTTTTAAGTGGGAGAACTTGCACAATTGGTGGCTGACTAAATACTTTTTTGCCCCACTGTGAATCGATTCCTGGAACAGGATGAGTGGTTCCAGGAGAATAAGGAGGAACTAACCCAGAGGGAGGGGGCATGGTGGAAAGCAGATAGACTGTACGTGCCCCAGGAGGCTCGAAAAATGGTACTACAAAGGGGCCATGATGATAAAACAGCAGGACACTTTGGCTTTGTCAAAACTTTACATCTACTCCGCAGGCAATTTTGGTGGCCTTCGCTCAGGAGAGATGTGGCAGAATATGTAACTACTTGTCCTGTATGTGCTATGGCCAAAAGGCAAGGGGGGAAACCATGTGGGTTATTACAAACTGTGGGCTGCCCTGAAAAACCATGGAAAGAAATAAGCATTGATTTTATTGTAGGCCTGCCAGAGAGCAGGAAAATGACTGTGATTTGGACTGTTATTGATCTCTTCTCTAAACAAACTCACTTCATCCCGTGCAAAGCCATCCCCTCAGCGCCTGAACTAGCTGCATTGTTTATCCAACACATATACAGATTACACGGTTGTCCTGAAAGAGTGATCAGTGACAGGGGGGTCCAGTTCTCATCTAAATTCTGGAAGGCATTTTTAACTCTTTTGGGGTCTAAGCAAGCAATGAGCTCTTCCTTTCATCCTCAGACGGACGGAGCGACAGAGAGGAGGTATGCGGGGTTGGAACAATATTTGCGATGTTTCATAAACCATCAACAGGACAATTGGGTGGAATTATTACCTTATGCTGAAGTGGCTTACAATAATGCTGTACACGATAGTACTGGGCTGTCCCTTACCAAATTGTATCAGGGCAAGAATTTGTACCTATACCTGAACTTCCCCACGCTCAAACAGGGGTTGAAACAGTAGATGAATAGGGTGACAGGATAAGGAGATTGTGGCCTATCGCTGAAAAAGCGATTGCAAAAGCTAGAGAAAATTACAAAGCACAAGCAGATAAGAAGAGAGCACCACATGAACCGTGGAAAGTGGGGGACAAAGTGTGGTTATCTACCAAGAATCGGAAATCTTCCAGAGCATGTAGAAAGCTTGATAACAAATACATAGGACCTTTCACGGTGGATAGAGTAATTAACCCCGTGTCTGTATGCTTGAAACTCCCCAAAACCCTCAGGAAGATTAATCCTGTCTTCCACAGTGAAACCCTACAAGGAATCTGATAAATGGAGGCCATCAGTAGCCCCTCCTGAACCTATTATGATTGATGGGGAACAACACTTTGAGATCAGGGAAATATTGGACTCTCGGAAATTCAAAGGAGACATTCAGTATTTGGTACATTGGAAACATTTCCCTAAATCACTGGTTGAATGGGTCTCCAAAAGACATGTTAGAGCTCCTGACTTAATTTTGGACTTTTATAAGAATTATCCTAACAAACCCAGGTGATCGTGTTGAACTCTATGGGATGTATGTCTTCATAATTCCAGTTCCTCTTTTTCTTATTTCTAGGGCTCCTGGCCAGCGTGGTGAAGAGGGTTTTTTGGGGGGGCAGCATGTCAGAACCTGCATCACCCAACTGTTGTTGTTTTCCATTGTATTGCATTCGTTGGGAGTTGGATTGATTTGTTTCTGCCACTTGTAACTAAGGAGGGGGGTGGCTGTTAATGGTTGTAAGGGGAGTTGGGAAGCAGCTTAACCATATATGGGCAATTTAGACTGGCTTGATTGCCGGCCAGGCAGCTGGGGCCCAAAGAACCAGGAAGAAGCTCGGGGAGGAGGGGGAGGAAGGAGAGAGATCAACAACAGGTGAAGAGGAATCACGACGCCAGGCAATAAGGGGAGGGGGGATAAATAGAGGGAGGTTTACCCAAGGCGTTAGTTTTAGCAATGTTGTTTACAAGCTACATGTACCCCTTAATAAAGAAGTATTTGTCTGAACCAAGCCTGGTTGCGTGAGAATGCTTCAGAACTGAGAGTTGGACATCGTGGACTTGACACAGAATTAACCCCTCTGTCCCTTTCTTCAACTTTCCTGCTCTTAGCCATTGCCAGGTCTTGTTGTTATCTGCTTTGCCTGCTATTTGTGTGTGTGTGTGTACTGGCCATATCATGCTTTGTCTTGCCATGTTTCTTTTCTGTTCTTCATTTGGTCTTTCTTATAGGCCAGTATGGTCTCTTCAGTATTCAGTAAGCCTTCCTGGTGTACTAGCTTCAGTGCATCTTCTTCACTGTCCTTCAGATATTCTTCTAATGCCCTTTTTTCTTCTTCAACTGTCTGGTGTACTTACAACATTCCACACCCACCTATGCTCCTTAGTAAGCAGAGTCTGTCAACGTTGCTGTGTGGATGAAGGGCATGATTGTCATTATTTTTCTGGTCTTCCTATCCAGGATTTCTGATTCTGCTTGAGTCCAGTCCCCTATTCCAGCTGTGTATCTAATGACTAGAATTGCCCAGGTGTTAATTGCCTTGATGGTATTTCCTCCACTGAGCTTGGACTTTTAAGTTCTTCTTCACTCTCATGATGTATTCACTACTAACCTTCTTCTTGACTTCAATGTGCTTGATGTTGTCAGCTTGAAGGATGCCCAGGTATTTGTAGTGATCTTCATCCAGACTCTTGATGTTATTTTCATAGGGCATCTTGATTCCTTCAGTTTTCACTATTTTTCCCCTGTTGATGATAAGGGTGACGCATTTGTCCAGTCCAAACTTCATTGCAATATCTTGGCTGTATATTCAGACAGTGTTGAGCAGCAATTCTATTTCAGAGGGTGTTTTTCCATACAGCTTCAGATTGTCCATGTAAAGGAGGTATGGTAGCCTGGCAGATGTTTTTTGATGTTTGGTAGCCATGGCCTGACTTGTTCAGTATTGTTGACAGAGGAATCAATGCAATAACGAACAGTAGTAGCGATAGTGAGTCTTCTTGAAAGATTCCTCTCTTGATATTAACCTCTCCCAGTCTATCACCATTGACCAGCAACTGTGTCTTCCATTGTGCCACTGATCTTTGCGCAAAGCTTCTGATGTTTCTACTGACTCTTGTTATTTAGCAATCGGAAAGTTGTTGGAAAGCAAGTAATTAGCCTGTAGTTGTCTGGTGCTGCCTCTTTTGTTGGCTCTTTCATTATCAGGTAGGTTTTGCCAGATGTTACCCAATCTTCAATTTCACGTCCTTGCAGTATGTTGTTAAACTGCTTGGCAATGAGTGGGTGCAGACCAGGCAGATGTTTCAACCAAAAAACATGCAATTCATCTTCACCTGATGCTGACCAATCCTTAATCTTTCTTGCCCTTTTCTCCACCATTTCTGCTTTTATTACAAGTTATTTCATTTCAGCTTCTTTTTTATTCTTATCCATCTCCTATATTCTTGTTGTATTTCTTGGGCTCTACCATAGCTGGGCCCAGAACTCCACTGTTTCTTTTCTGTCAGGTATTGACTGGTTCATTGCAGTCTCTGCCTATAGTGTGCAATTTGAGCTTTGTATCTGCTGATCTTTTTGGCTATGGCTGTTATTTGCTGCTTTATTATTTCCAGTGTTTCTTTGCTCTTCTTGTTTCTAGGTGATATTTCTTGATCATGTATTCTTTGGTCTTGTTTTCCAGCTTCTTTTCTTTCATCTGTTCTAGGTTGCTTGCATCTGATCTTAGCATGCTGATCTTATTTTCCAACCTGATCTTCCATTTTGGTGGTGCATTGTTTGTTTGTTTTTTCCCTTATTTGTTGATTTTGCATCCAAGGTATTTAGTTATAACTACAGCCATGCTGTACATTAGTTTGTTTGTTTCTTGCAGTGAGCTGGTGCTTATATTTGTTATTACAGTATTGCCTTTTAATTCCTGTGCTAGCTTTTAATACTTATGCTACTGTTTCTCTGTAATGAGCCTCAATGCAGGCAACCTTATTCTGTTCTTTTTGTGCTGTTCTAGATGCTCAGTTATTCTTTGTTTCAATTCCTCTTGTTTTTTATTTAGAGGGCTTTGTTCTTTCTGAGGAGAAGGCAGAGGAGAGGGTGCCTGGTTTGGGAATGAAATTATTCAACAGCTATGCTGGGCCCCACCGGGTGAAAGGTTGGATCCCACCTCTCCCAGAAGTCCTCTGGAACACCCCCATGCCCCCTCCACCCTGGTGCAGATGATCTGGTTCTTGTCACCGGCTGGCTGGGGGATGCCTTCATCTGTGGTCCCCTCCCTACCCTTGCCTCTTCCTCCTCTTACATTCTTCTCTCCTCCAACCTGCTTAAACATGCCTGCTTCATTATCACTTCTGATATCCTTGTACCTCCCTACAGCTGCCTACACACCTCAGCTAGACAGCACCAGCTAGCTGACGTTGGTGGATCTCAAAAGGCTAAGCAGGGTTGGATAGGACACCACTTGATTAATATCTGCATGGGAGATTAAAAAATCTCAGGGATACAGGCTAGCCTGAGAAGACTTTTTAAAATCCCAGGAGGGAATATCAAACCACTTCTGTATTGCTGTCAAGAAAACTATAATGGTAATGCCCATCAAGTCACTGGGAGTCAAGCTCAACTCAGAGGTCCTATCTTCATATGCTCCATTCCAATTAAAAAAAAAATACTGTGAGGAAATTTGTGGCCAGAACACATCTAGGGAGAGACACTGTAAACCTGCCCAAGATTAAACAAGCCTGTAGCATATCTCCTATATTACCATGAAATTAGGTAGTCACGCAGAACACCATTAGGGTAAAAAATCCACGATTGCCTTAATTTTATGTCAAGAAGCACAACATCTGCATGTGTTTTCTTGCCCAAAACAAACCGAAGTCATCAAAAACTGGGGATGAATGTGAGCATAAGACAATCAGGCTCCAAAATATTCTTAAGATGCTGCATTGGATACTAAGTGGATGACCTGAACACTTGCTGCATTCACATAGTCTACATGACATAGGAGACAGGTAATCAAAACTAGTGCAGCAGGTCCTCTTACCAGAACATGGGGTGATCCAAACCACTGAACTGGGGCCAGAGAGACAAATAAGCCCCCCAACGTGAATTGCTAACTGTGGATTCATGTAGTAGAGAAATCAGGAGAGGAACCCAGCCCGAAGCACTCTGGAGGGAGGCTTGTTCTATTGAAGGCAGAGAAGAGAAACGATACAAAGATCAGAGCGGTTTTTGGTGGAATCCTTCTTAACGGAACAAGTCCACCCATCAGCACTTGAGAGGAACTGGAAACTTTTACTTTTTTCCAACATCATCTGGGGGCGAAGGTTCGGAGCATTCTGATGAACATGAACTTATTTTCTGTGAGATGCAAAGCTCCCCCCTCGCCATTTAGAAGCATTGGAAATACAGGGAGTCCCCAGTTTAAGAAAGAGTTCTGTTCCCAAAGTCTGTCCTTAAATTGAATTTGCACATAAGCTGGAACAGTATTATTGTATAATACTGTATAAGTAATAAACTCAAACCATTGTGTATTTAACTCAAATCATCGTGTATTTAATTTGAATTTTGCCACAATAGGTTCCGTTCTTAACTATGGGTCATCTGTAACATTCTTAACATGGGACTCCCTCCATATGTGCATTTGTTTGTTTGTTAGACTTCCATCCCGCTTTCCCTTCAGAAGCCAAAGGTGGTGGTGGTCGAATTCCTACATCTTAAGCCAGGCTGAGAGTGACTGTCTAGAATCTCTCATCATGGCGGAGGGTCCAGCCCTGGCTTTCTTCACTCCTGTTCCAACATCTTAACCACCACATCGCCTGCTTGGGGTTGAACCAAATGGGAGGAAAAACATGAAACACCGAGAATTCCAAATTCCCCTTCAGCATGAGATTCTTAAAAGAGCTTAGGGTTTGTTCAATGGTGGCTCCAGTACCTTTCTCCAAAAGGGAAGAAAGGGAGCTTGTGTGCTGGGACAGAAGCACGGTCCTTGGGATGGTGAAAAGCACTTCTCCAGCCCCCAGATTCTCTCTGGCCATCAGACCATAATCAGCCACCGTGCCTTCGCAGCTCACGCAGACCTGCAACCGAGGAGAAAAGCATTCACACCGGAAACCAGCGATGCCTGCCTTTCCAGCTCCAGAAATCAAGCTCAGCTCAGCTACACCTCGTTAGCTAGAGGCATCTGGATGCATTGTATGTTCTTTCTTCTGTAGTCGCTGCTACCTTCCCTCTCTTTCAGAGAAGCTCATGACTCACTGTTATACTTCATTAACCCCAAAAGAGGAATGCCCTGAATTTGAGCTAATCCATCCCTTCCAAAAGGGAAGTACAGTGAAAAAGAAAAAGAGGATTGCAGGTAAACGCAAAGCCCACCTGAGCTATACCACCATGAGGAGGATACAGAGCTGGTCCAACCACCACACCCAACCCGGACACCCGAGAGGCCGCGAGGGTCCTGCTCTGGGCCGCGTGCTGGTCAACGTGCGTAAGTGTAAACGCGCTCGCAGGAGTGTTTATAAAGCACTCGGACGAAGGATCAGAGAACAGCGCCATAAAATATGCGGACCACACGAGCGAACGGAGGACGCTGCTGCAGAGGCCCTTACGGGGCGTCTTGAGAAGCTGGACACAAAGCAGAAACCAACAAGATGGATCTAAACAGAGACCCAAACAAGCCCTACATTTGGGTGGGAAAATGAAAGGCAGCAGGAGAGATGGGGGGGAGGCCTCGCGTGTCAAGCCGGCAGATGGGGTCCGAGGGGGGCGCCGGGCGCGGCCTTCCGCTCGGGCTCGGCCGGGAAGGCCGCCAGAACCGTCCCCCGCCCGCCAGAGGCCCCGGCCCCGGCCTACCTTGGCGCTCAGCTCCACGCCGGCCTCGGCGCACCAGCGCAGGAAGGCGGGCAGGGCGCGCGCGGAGACCGAGGCCGCGTCCGGAGCGGCGGCGGCGGCGCCGCACCGGGCCCGCTTGGCCGCGCCGGCCATCGCCTCACCCGCTGGCCCGGAAGGGGGGCCGAGGCGGCGGAAGCTGGAGGGCGGGGCCGGGGACCCCCGCAGGGACGCCGCAGCCCGCCCGCGCCCACACACCTGCCTGCCCGCCCCGAGAAAATGAGCGACAGAGCCACTTCTGAAATAACGTCGCGGTGCTTTAATAGGTTCCGGGGGTTGCACTGCAAAACATGACGATGCCGGGCGGTCTCCGCCCCAGAGCTGCAACTTGGCAAGACAAGGAGGGTATGCACACGTTCAGGCTAACATTCGCCCTGCCCGCGGTTAACGGAGGCGCCGCAAGCAACGCCCCTCCCGGCCTGAAGGCGGCCTTCACCGGCGCTCGGAGGAGGGGGGCAAGCCTTGGGCATTCGCCCGCCGCCGCCGCCGCCAGCCCAGCTCGCCGTCGGGAGACACGCCGAGCCGGGCGCCCGCGTGAATCAAGGGCCCCGGCAGGGGGCAGAGGGGCCCGCGGCGGTCGCCTGCACCCGGGGCTTGGAAAGGCCACCAGAAACGCTCTCAGGCGGGGACTTCCTTCTCCGCGCAAAACGGAGGCCCGTGGACTCCCATCTGTGCTTTGTTCCTCGCAGGGGGCCATTGAGTGGGGCCTTGACTGAGAATTGACCTGATGCAGCAGCCATTTTGAATGACGCATCCCGAGAAAGAGCCTCGCCTTCATTCCCTCAGGCCCGATTCCTAACCCGCTAAGTGGAGTTGCAGTAATGCTGCAAATAAACTTTGTAGGTGCTGGAAGGGTTCTGTCTGCATAATCATGGTGCCCTTACATCCATCTGTCCTCATTTAAACACATCAGTCTGGCTCCTCCGCCGACTGTCTTTTACTGTGACCGGCAGATGTGGGCAACCTGCGGCCCTCCAAGTGCTACTGCCCGACAACCTCCAGCGTTCCGCACCACTGGCCACAGCGGCAAAGGCTGCCAGGAGGTGAGGATCAGCACCAGGTGAAGCACCGTGGCCAGAGCTCGTGGTCACACTGGCCGTGGACGTAGATCAAGGGGCTTCGGAGAATTCAGAGTGAGCCTCGGGGCTCCTGCTGCTCCCAATTCTGAGCCCCCCAAGCGCTGCCTCCACCGGGTGCTGCCACAGTACCAGGCAGCCGAGGGCGGAGGAGCCGGACGGGAGTCTGAGGGTGGCCTTTCTGGGGAACTTTCCACGAAAGCTAAAGGAAAACCCCTCCAGTGGTGCCTGGGCTGCTTCCCAGCTCCCTCCCTCTATGACAGCATCGAGGGGCCTGGAATCACCTACAGCGCAAGTATCTTCCAGAGCTGTGGCTGGCTCAGCATTGGAGTTACAGATCAACTTCCAAGCACAAGGCTAGATGGTGGCCTTCCACGCTGCTGTTTTCCATCCCCACCAACGCCCAGAGGTGGAGACATGCTGGGGGAATTCTGGGCACATAGAGAAGCTCAAACGTCAGTTGTTGGAGGCCCTTCAACAGGAATTGCTCTCAGGCTGGCCAGCCACAAGCTGTGCCCTGCTGGCCTCAAGGGCTTGGGGGACACAGACAAGAGGCCACTTTTGTTGCTACAAGGAACCAACTGGGGGGCTGCTTGTGAAGGACGAATTGGAGCAAGGGAACACGGCTACTCTAAAACAGCATTCCACCAACACAAAAGCAGCTGCTGCTTCCTGCTTCAACTTTGTATCTGTAATGGAAGGGGAGAGATGATAAGACAAGGAAACTAAAGCCACGAGAAGCGGCAAAAACAGAGCGGTGATGCGTGGATGGCCACGGTTCCCCCGAACAAAGACGGTGGCCGAGGGAAGGCGTCGGGGACCCTCAGCAGGACACCTCCATGGTGTGGTTGATCTGGCCCATGGCTTCACTGCTTTCAGAGCGGGTGCAGGCTCTGGGACGGCTGCCATCTGCCGAACTGGCACTGGTGAGGGAGGCTGTGCGAGAGCGGGCCAGGCGTGTCATGCTGGCTGAGGGCACTGCAGAGAGGCAGAACAAGTGTCACCCTGCGAGGCCAACTCAAGCACCCCAGAGAAGAGCCGAGAAGACACAAGAGGGAAGCCACATTCAACCCTGCCCAGCAGCTCACCCGTTTCTGACGGAAGCCCTTCCAGCAGGCTCTGGCTATACAACCTGAGCTAGACTTTCAAGCGTTTGTAAGAGCCGAGAGGCAACTTGGTGCCCTACGAAGTGTAAATCCTTTGCCGTTGGCCAGGAAGAGCACCAGGCAGCCTCTCTCCGAAGGATGACTTGGCCCACTCACCCTGACTGCACTGCCCCAACTGGCAGAGCCTTTCTGATCACCTGGGGCCCAGTGAGGGCCCTGCTGAGGCTTTGTCTCACCCCAGGCACTGTGGACAGGCCGGAGGGTATCCTCCCATGCATCTTAGTGGGAGCAAAATAGAGAGGAAAGTAAGCCTCTCGACCAATGGCAGGGGGCTCTGTGGGCGGGGTGTAGGGAGCTGCCCTGCACACCCTAACCAATGGCACTGGGGAATTAATGTCCATTCTCCTTTTCTTGTCTGGTTAGAATTGGATTCCCTTGGATGCCTCACCTCTGCTCTCTCTTGACCTTCCTTAAGATGCCCCTGGCTTTGTGGGAGCTGTTGGGGAAACCCCAAAGCATGGTCAAGGCGAGTTCCCTTGGCTCTCAGCAGCTCCCCCAGCCCGACTTCCTCTTCATGGCAGGGCCCTTGGCAGAAGCCACAGCGGGGAAGACACACTCTACAGCAGGCAGGTGCGTGGCAGAGGAGTGGCGGGGGGCACATGCAGCAAGCAGGAAGGGAGTGGACCCTGCAGGGCTGCAAGTACCTGATCCTCCACTCAGCCGCCGGTCCTTCAGGTACGCCACTGAGAAAAAGATGGAGAGTTGAATAGGAGGCAAGGGGGGGCAGCTCTGGGGAAAGGGGCTCTTGGGGAAGCACGCACACTCAAGGTTTGGCTGACGCCTGGCCAGACGGGGCAACTGGACAAGGGGAAGGCAGGTTTTACTCAAGAGGGCGCTCAGGCTGAACTGAGAAACCACAAGGGCGCATCCGCCCGCTTAAGGCACTCTGGGAACTGTGCAAGTGGGCCAAGGGGGGCTGAAGCCCTCCTTTCCCAGCAGTCTGCAAATGCACCCCAAGGCTGCTCTAGCAGGTGACGGCTTCCTGGGCCCGAGAGAGCCCCTGCCAAAGAACCCAGCACTCCCTTATGAAAAGGGGCCACAGGAATGGCTGGGAGCCGAGGGGCTCTCGAGACCCCTGCAAGGAAGCTGTGCCTGGGCTTCAGCAGGCTAGGAGGAGCCCCCGGCTTCTTTCGGCTTTCCAGCGTGGGCAGAAGCAGAAGGGGCTGCTTGGCTCCTGCTACTCCAGCCTCCCCCGTTTGCCCCAGTGTGGCTGGGGTGGGGACAGGGGCGAGCCACTGACAGAGAGCGACTGAGCAGGGGCCATGCAGCTTGGCCTCTGGAGAAAGACCAACCTCTTTGGAAGTCATTCAGCACCATCTCCTGTCCCTTCAAAGGATGCACCCTCTCCAGAGACCAAAGCAAACGCCCTCCAAGCTGAACCCACAAAGTTCAGAGAAAGTGAGCCCCCCACCCCCCGCTCCAACTGAAGCGGGCTATTTCTCCTCAATGAAATACAGGCAAATGATGCATCGGTGGACTGCACACAGACACATAAGCCCACATCTATGATGGCCTGGCCCTTGTGCAAGATCCAGCAGGACTGTGATCTGCTTTTGGGTCACGCGCAAACCAGGCCATGACAGGTGAGGAGAGTGTCTCTCAGTCTAGCCCCGGTGGCTTCACTTCCTACATGCCAATCCCAGAGCCAAGAAGGTCTTACCATAGCCCATTCCTTGAAGGAAGTACTTGAACGCCTCAGTCAGTTTCCCAGGCTGATAAGAAAGCAAAGGGGAAGGAAAGACACATGAGAAAAATTATGAATTTTCAGATATTTCACATTCAAATCCAGTTTGTGAATTTAAATTCTAATTACATTTGTTTTCTACCACCAGTGGTACAAATTCTACATCAAAATCCAAAGAGGGAAGGAAATATGTGAAATGTTCAATGTTGACAGCTGTATTATCATCCATTTGCTGCATCTCTTTAATTGTGTTTTAGCCTGTTTACCCCCTCCCAACTCCCAAAGGTTTGTAAAGATGCTTTGACAAGGCAGCTCCAACCACTTTGGAACCCAAGTGTGAATTCTCTCCACAGCAAGTCACAACGGCACTTGGTGACCCAAGAAGACAACTCGGCTACAGCTGTTCTTTGGAAACTGGCTCAATGGGGGATTTTCACCAGGCCAAATACACCATCCCCACACACAGTACGCATGGGGAGACAGAGCAAAAGCCTTTTCTGCCCTCTGATCCAGTGGCAATGCCATCGGTCCAGGCAGCCCTGCCACCCAGTGCAGGAGAGGGGGCCCTTATCCCAATTTCTGGCTCGCCAGTTTCTCAGGGGCCTGCCTGGAAGCCAGCCGGGGGAGGAGGTGGGCTTGGTTCTAGATACAGAAAGTGGGAGAGCTCACCTGAGTAACTTGGGGAAGCCCTCCGGAATCCGCCATCTAAGAGGAAAGCAGAGGCTGAGCCCGAGCAGGTTCGTCCTGCCCTCGAGACCCCAGACACCCACCCCCCACGCAGATGATTTGATGCTGCCAACCAGATTCCCTGGACCCAGGATGCAGCCATTTTCCACCTTTTCAGGATCCTCCTTCACTTGTTGCTGTTTTTAGTGCAGCTCTGCCCATTCTTATAAAATTATTGGGGAGGGGAAATGAGGTACGGGAAGTAGCAGGAGTTAGCCTCCAAGCCCTAGTAGGGGGGAGGCCAAAGGCTGCAGAGGCCCTGCTCCAATGGAAAGCCCAGAGAGGATGTGGCTGCTAACTCCAAGCCTGAGCAGCTTCAGCCAAAGATAAAGGATGCTGGGAGCTACAGTCAGCAACATTCCCTCCCCCCAACTGCCCTCCTTTTCTTCCTTCCTCAGCGGCTCGAGAGTGGTGGGCACTTGGGGATGAAAGGGAAGCAGCAACAACAGCTGGGAAAGGTGCTGTCTTGGCAACATCTGATGCACTTCTGGAGCAAAAAACTCAGCTTCCTCATTCAGGTAAGCAGGATGAGGCGCCTGTACGGAGCGGTCAGTGGGAAGGAGGGACATTAGCGCTTTCCATCCATGCCACAGCGCTGGCCAAACCCACTCTGCCATCACTTGTACAGGGGCCAATGGCACTTTCCTTCAGGGTCAATGGCAGATTCAAGTTTGGTGTGCCCAACTGTGTCTACAAGTGTGCAAACCCCCACATGCCTGTGCTTAGATTGAAGCTGCGAGGAAAGGGTCTGGAGCGAAGGAAAAGAGATTACACCACATGCTTGACTTTTAGGATTCTGCAGGGAGGACGCACACAAAGCAATTGGGCAACAGAGCAGAGGAACCACTGCTACAATCAGAGGGGGAAGAGGAAAACATCTGGAAACCCTGGCAAGAGTTGGAATGCACCAGTCTGCCAACTCACCTTCAGGAAAGTGGTGATGGTCGGGTCCAGCTTGGAGTTGCATTCAACCTGCAAAGAGCAAAGCCTGAGTCCCACATAATGTCAGGAGTGGGAGGCCACATGCCCCAGCGGGTGCCCAGACAAGAGCAGCAGCCTCCCTTCAGTTAAATCCAAGGAATTCCAGGTGTTAAGCATGCATCTTTTCACTCTGCAACTGGAGAAAATGTTTTTGAGGGGGAGGAAGCAAATGGTGACAGGATTCTTTAAACAGCTTCCCACAACCTGAAGATGGCAGGCATCTTTGTGTACAAAACGGGGCTCTGCCTGTTTTGTATTTATTCTGCTCCCTCCCAGTAATAGCCAGGTAGAACTTCCACCCCCAAACCTCCTTAGGAACCACCATGGAAACTGCAAGTTTGAAGCACCTGCCAGCCCTTTGCCCACAGGTCACCAGGGAAGAGAGAAGGGGAGGACTGGCTGCTCTGGGTCTCTTGCAGCCCTTTTCTCGAGCAGATTCAGGTGAGCCAGTCCACTGTTTCTTGCCAGGTGCTCTTCAGACACAGTGGATCCCAGTGACCATAATGAGAGTCCACTACACTTGGAGGTCACCAGATGGGGAGGGCTGGGTAGCCAAAACCATCCCAAGGAAGTCAAATGCAACACAGCAGCACAGGGGTGCTTGGGGAGGCAATGGCAGCGTTTGTCCCCGGTTGCCTTCTGGGGGCTGCAGCTGAGAAATGGCGCTCTGGGCCTCGTAAAGATAAAGAGCTTCGATCGAGCTTCCAGCCACGAGCAGGCAGGCCCCTTCAGCACAGTCGAATCGACTTCTTTACTCACCACGCCATCTTCTGCCGGTGCATTGTCGCCCACCACCAGCATCACTGGGCAGCTGTGAACCCCAAGGGGAGAAATGCAGTCAGCAGAATGGCTTCTCTCCCGGCCACTGCCATCCCGCTGTCCTGCTGGGACTTACCGGAGCGTCTTGGCATTGGGCATGCTGCCAGGGCGGTTCATCTCCAGGTCTCTGCGGCTGAGAGAAACAGAACAACTTCAAGAAGTCATTCAAGAAGACGCGCAGGCCAGGGGATGTTTCTAAGCTAGGTTTTTGCCCTTGCTTTTTGACAGAGCCAAGTTGGGGCTTCCTTGGAAAATGGGAGCTTCCACGAAGGGTGGGTGTGCTGGCTGGGAATGATGGGAATTGCAGTCCAAGACATCTGAAGGACAAAGCACTTTCACACCGGTCCAAGAGAGAGTTACTAGCAGGAAGTCCACCTGTCCTCCTGCCTGCTTCAGCCCACCGTGGAACAGCGCCTTGGTGGATGTTCCTTAGCAACACCACCGGTCTCCCTGTTTCAAATGCTTTTGCCTCCTGGTGGAAGGATGACATAGCAGGAGGGAGAACCAGTTGGCTGGCGTCCGTTCCCTTGGTAGGGGCTTCAAAGCCCCAAGATCAGCCTCTGTAGCAGGGCTACCCCTCGCACTCCTCACAGACATGCGTCTGGAGTCGGGAATAAAGAAGACATTGACGTTAAGACAACCTGGTTTTTCAGGACTCAGGAATGTGAGGTTTTATATGCCCTAACTAGCACTCTGAACTGTGTCCAGAAACAGGCCAGTACTGTACTCGTGTTCCTCACAAGCAGCTGCAGGTATCAGTCTGGCTGCAGCATTGTGGACCAGCCAAACACTTTTCAAGGTCAGTCCCACGTGTGGGATGTCACAGGAGTCCAGATGGGATGCAAGTGAGGGCAGATTGCTCTGACTACTCCTAGAATGGGGGCACCTGGCATGGAGGTTCAGGGCCCCATCTAATCATGAGGGAAAATGTTTCTTAAGCTTTTATTCCAAATCAAGGCTGTGTTTCAAAATACTCAATTCGTTATTTGCTTTGCCTTCTAACATGGTGCTGCTGCTACTTTTATTCCTTGGTGATGATTCGTAACTTAATTAATTGGCTTATTCTGGGTTTAATTGTTCACCCTGAAAGTTTGGCTACATGATGACTCACAAGCTCAAGCAGACTAACCTCCAAGGAATGTTATTCACACCATTAAGCAGATTTTTTTTTTAAATGCAGCTTTACAAGCAGTGAGAGCAACTGACAAAGATAAGCAGGGAGATAAAGGGTACAGCAGAAAATTTTAGAACATGTAAGAGTTTACAGCAATGAGACTGCCAGAGGCAACCCACTCCACATGCTGGGTGCCACAACAGAAAAGCCCCCTCCCAAAGTGTCGCCACCTCTGGTTCCAAGGACCAAGATGGATGTTTCACAAACCGCCTCTGTGTAATCTTTTAAAAGGGGAAAAACCCAGACTTGTCGGATGGCAGTAACCTGGTCTCAGCGCTGCTGCTTTTGTGTGCCAGGAGCCAGCCCTGTTTCAAACAAGCTTAACTTGCAGGGGACCATAGAGGGGCACAGCAGCTAAGCTTCCCACTCCTGGTTTCTACAAACAGGACGAGGGTATTTCCCAGGATGCAGAAGTCCGAGCTGACTCCCCTTCCTCCGACTGCCTTTCAGAACAGGCCTCGTCGCAGTCCAAAGGGGCTCAGGGTCATAGGCAGCTTTTGGGGGCCCTGCTTTACCTGTTGTACATATTCCAGAAGAGCTGCAAGTTGAACTGGTTCACCATGCTGGCAATTTGCTGACGATAACTCTGCACCAGCTCCACGTTATTAGCCAACTCCTCCTGTGGGCATGGAGACGGCACAGGCAAAGGCGGGCCTGGGAACCAGCTCCCAGAGCCCAGGCCATTTGTTGAGGAGGCAGCCAGCCCCCAAAGCCCAGCCTTGCTTGGGACCTACGGCTCTTGCCTCTCTCAGGTCAGGCCTGGAATACAGGGCCTGCAAGGCAGCAGCTGATGGCTAGCACTTCCACCCTAACCCTTTCGCACAGCCCATCCCAGTCTGGTTCCTGGGGGAAGAACCTGCAGGGGGTGGGGGGCACGGAAAGAGGCTTTTGCAGCACCAGTAACAGGCAAGCTGGGTACAGAGGTTCTGGGACCAGTCTTAAAGGGGGGGATGTATCTGTCCTCCCACCAGCAGCTCTGGGGTCTACCTGCATTGAAGGGGGCACCCCCTCCCACTCAGCATGAAATACAACCCAACTATTCAGATGAGACTTGATCGCAGATCCCACAGTGCCTGCCCAATTTCCAGTGTTAGTGGCTTGGGACATCAGGGAAAACCATCAGCAGGGAACGGCTTCTTATCCCCACCGCCATCTTTGCATGTGTGAATGGGCCTTTTAAAACAGCTTCTACAGTCATCCTACTAGAGGCTGCCAGTCTTACACAGCAGTGATCCTAAGAGGAGGGGAAGGGATTCCATGTCTTGTAGGAAGGACCCTTAAGAGACATACTCCTCACTCCCACCTGCTGCTGCTGCTCTGTCTTACCTGGCTGAACAGGTGAGATAGCACCACGTCAGATAACGTGCTGGTCAGGCCAGAGAGCTGAAAGAGGGAAAGAGGTGTCGAGCCAAGGATCACCCTCTTAGATCCAATGCAAAAGCCAGCCGGATGCTCAGAGTCCCCAGCGTTCAGACAGAGCCTCAGACCCCTTCTCTTTGCCAATACCCCGCCTTTGATACCCAGAGCCTCTGCATAAAGAGGTTCCATGGCTGATGTAGAGTGCTCTTCCTACATGATCCTTTTCCCAACCTGATCCCTGCCAGATGTGTCTCTGCCACCTCTCCAGATGTTCTACACCACTGCATTCAGGTTGTCTCCATTTTCCAGTCCTTTTTGGCACACCCATCTCATCAGCCTGGAAAAATTATACACTGACCCACCCTGGAAGCCCACCTTGCTGGCAGCCCAGTCAATCCAGCCTTTGGCATTTGGGTCAACGTTAATCAGAACAAGGCCTTCAACCAGATCTGGGAAGATCAGCTGCAGTAAAACAGACACAGAGTTTATTCTGGATAACAGATTTGCAAGCATCCAAAGGCAAGGGAATATGCCTGTTAATACAAATGCACTGGAAAGATAACCTACAGGTTGCATTCATACAGCACACTTAACCAGATCCATATAAGATCTGGAGGCTACATTTGGATAATGTGTGAAACTATGGCTGTGCAACGCGCTTGAAACAGGTGTTCTGAAAAACACATCAGCATAAACCAAGTCCTTCCTTTGAAGCCCTGAAGCAGCTACACCTTCTGCAAGCTTCAGAAGCATTTGCTGGCCATTTCTGCATCAGCTTTGCCTACTTCTCAACAAGAAAGTGTTTGCATGCACACACACGGACGTCTCAGCCCCTGAAGCAGCTGCATGAGCCTTGCAAAAGCTGCAGTTGCCTTACACTTTGAAAACAGGGGCTTTTTTCATGCTAACAGGCTTTGCAAAGCCCCCTTTTCAAAAGTGTTATGAAGTCCTAGTACTTACTCGAAGTTAAAATATTAAAGAAGTGGGCTTGTTATTTGAGAAGATTCCTGAAAGAGCCTTCTGGTCATTATGAATGTTGAAAACATGGTCCCAGAGATATCTGTGGAACTTCCTGACACTGTGATATAAGCAAGGGCTTCAACTTGCATATGAAGAACCAGGCTTGGGGAAGGATGATGAAATGGAAAAAGAAAGTAGTTGGGGGAGGATGGGGTCAAGCCAAAGGAAGGGAGATAGGAAATACATAGGCAACATGGTTGGTCCCAAAGTTGACACTAAGGGGCAGAAGGAGTGACTGCAAGGGTAGTGCCAGGTCTATCTGTAATAAGGCCAGCTTAACTGATTGTGGGTGAAAGGAGACCAAGCATCTCTTTCTGGGTGCATGAGGACAGGGCGACTGAGAAATTCCCACAAGGGCCTCAGGCACTGCATCAGCCCCAAGCTCAAGGATGGAGTGGGGCTGGGGAGTACATTTTGTGAGATTTGATGTTTTTGGTCATAGCTATGTTTCTCTCAACTTAAAGTCACCTTTTGTGAAAGGAAGGTATGTTAAAAACCGAGAAGCCCTAGGAAGGCTTGAGGCTCCTATTTCCTTTTTGGAGCAAGTCACTAAGAAGGTGACACTGAAGTTCAAAAGGTCAAAATAGCGCAGAACTTCCTGAAGACCAGCAGCAGTTTCCTTCACTGCTGATCTCCTAGTCAGAATATCATCCGAGTATGGCTCAACAGGAAGGAGGGTATCCATGAAGTGATGGAATATTCCAGAGGTCACAGAGATTTGAAATTGGGCACATTTAGCTGGGAATTTATTTATATATATTCATCAGCCTGCGTGCCACTTCCATCACAAAGTGACTCTAGGCAGCTTACAAAACAGGATTAAAACCTCAAGTAAAAAAAACTACAAAAAAGACAAAACCAGTAGTAAAACACATAGTGCGCGTTGGGAAGGAGTCCCTAAAGAAACATATCCCAGCGCACCACCATCAGGGAACTGGCCTGTGGGAATCTGCATCCGATTTTGCAAGGGTTCCTACCCAGCAAGAACTGCAATTGGCCGGTTGCAGGCCCTGGACACGGAGACTGCTTAAATGCCTAATCCACAGTGTTCTGATAATCTCCACCCAACCTCCCTTTTCCATGAATACGGGGATGATAGGTAGAGTTGACTAGGCCTCTGCAACTTCCAAGAACTCCTTGTCTCCCCTTTTGGACTTTTTGCGGGAAACAGAAAAAATGAAATTATGACATATGGATTTGATGATTAGTAAAACTAATAGATTACAGAAAAAATGGAAGCTAAATTATAATCCTGGAGTTTAATGTATGTTTTACTCATATCTGCTGTAAAAGAAGCCAGAAGTCATTTTTTTTGTATTTCTGCTACTTTTTTTATCTTTCTGCACTTCTCCTTCTTTCTCTTTATTCTTTCTTTTTTTCCACTCTTTTTCTTGATTATTGGTTCTTGTTAGTTTTTATCTTTGTTTTTAAACTTTATTATATAATAAAGTTATTATATAAAGAACTTCTCTGACAGAATTTTGAAGGCATTCTAGTTTTTCCATCTAAGGCAGAGGGCATATTTCTGACGTTCATGTGAAGAGGTCCAAGCCCTGATAAAAGCAGAAGAGCTTTAAGCTAGATTAATGTCCACTGGGTTGGGCCACATGGTTTCTACTCTAGAGGATGCCAAAGGAGAGTGTTCCTAGGTGCTATTCGTTCCTTCTCAGAATGTGGCATATAATGCATACAAAATCCCTCTGTTTAGGAACCATTTCTCTTAAACACTAGCACACAAAGACCAGGGCTGAGCACTTACAGCGAATTTGGCAAGGATATAGGCACCTGCTCCAACTCCAATTCCAATCACATATTTGAACCTATGAAAAGAAAAGCATCAGAGACTTCTTTGCACCACTTCCTTGCCTCACTCACAGCCAGGTTTCCACAGCCCGCTTCCAAGCCTCCATGGTTCAGTTTAGGGCCAAATAGAATTGGGGTCTTGATGCTTGCTGAACTCTTTCACTCCAGATTTGCTTATAGTATAAATGATACCAAACAATCATATACTTCACAGGAATAAGCTTGTTGTAGATGAACATATATAAACCAAACTAGCTAGTTAGAAAAGAAATAAGATGTACATATATTTACTCCAACCAAGGTTCCCACGTTTTTTTTTTTTAAGGAAAACCTTCATCAGAGGAATAGTGCAGTAAAAATGCATTAAAAACATGGGTATGAGTATTCTTTTCCATCTATAATCACAAAGCAACTTATTACTTCAAAATAATAGCTGTTAAATCAGTAATAATTTATTTGAATACTTCACCCATCTTGCACTCACTGCCTTACTACTTATGAAATATGGGTCCAGCTTTTTGTAGAAACCCACCAGTGGTGTCCAATTTCTTTTCAAGAAGCTCCAAAACATGCTATCTCTATAACAACTTTGTTAGGCTAAGCAGGAAAGTGGGACGGGGTTTGATGTGAGCCCTGCTCAGCCTAAACACCCCACTGGGCCCCCAACTCAAGCTTTATCAAATAACGGTTGGGCCCTACTGGCTCCATGGGCTCATTCTTAAATATTTTCAGGCAAGGCTCTTCAACTGTTCAACCACTTGCTCAAAAGGGCCAAATTCTACGTTTTGGAAAAATATCCCACATCCTCCATGGGTGTTTGTTCAACCACCTCTAAAGCAGGAAATCCCAAATATCTTTAAACAGCAAATTGCAGGTGAGGATGATGAGCCAGTTTGGTCTGGTGCTTAAAGGCACCAGTCCAGAAACTGGGAGACGGTGAGTTCTAGTCCTGCCTTAGGCACAAAGCCAACTGGGCCAGTCATTCTCTCTCAGCCCTAGGAAGGAGCAGGCAGTGGCAAACCGCTGCCAAGAATGTGGCCAAGAAAACTGGTCACCAGGCACAAGAGTAACAAAGTATTTGGCGACAAATACTCTCGTTCTTGTACCACCCTATAAAGGCCATTCTGCTATGGCAATTTGAGCCCCCCAAACAACTTGATGACACCTAACGCTCACCCAAAATGTTGGACCACGCTGGGCAACATGGCGGCTAACTGGTCCATGGAAGGGTACTGGTACCTGTGGAAACAGAACAGATGAGCAGACCAGAAAGGTTCAATCTTATCCTGGTGTGGGGCCAGGTACTCAAAAAGCAGGGGCCAGGTACTCAGCAAACACCCGCTCTCCCTTCTCTGGGGTAGCTGCTCCAATGTGTAAGTCTCTCTCCTCTGAGTTAGCCTGGGATTCCTCTATCCCCAACTGGGGCAGCTCTATAGGCGTGGGGCTGCTATGCCTGGCTCCCACGGTCCCTATATTTGCAATTCTGCAGCTAACCCTAACGAAATTCAGAGCACGTTTGCCTGGATTAACTCACAGGTTAATTAATCCCTTAGACACTCTGTCATTATTTTTTACACGATTTGCATAGCACCAACTTCAAAGTGACAGTAGCAGTTTGTGATAAAAAACTGTCACCCTATTGCCGCCAGACCTTGCTGCGGTGGCACGCGCACGGATTGCTACCACCCCTGCATGACGAAGCAGGCCCTTCTGAAGGAGCACTTATGGCCCCCCTTTGAGTCCTCTCTGAGCGCCCCACAGCAGTGATTCTGGGGCAGAATCAAGGGGCCCAGAACAGGCCTGGCAAGGAACCACCAGGGACACAATCGCAGCCTGCCCCCTAAGAGGGGGCAAAGGCATGCTGGAAGATGCTCACCCCTGAGGAAACTGGGAGGCCCCAGCCTGCTGCCCTGGAGCATCCACGTGGCAGACCACAAAGTGTTTCGTGATCTCCTGCATGTCCTCAGAATTGAAGAGAGTGTTGAAGCACAGCTTGTCTGCAAGAAATTAAAAAAAAAACAGGGATAAAAAATAGGATTAAAACCAAGTGGCACCTCTTCTAAAATAAACCCTGAGCTCCCTCTGGGACCAGTTGGCTCTCTTAATATTCCAGGAGAGACAATCTGAGGCCTCTTTCCCTGTCTTGAGGCCAGAACTCTCTCGGCCCACAGACTGCACCGTCTCTTGTTGCTCCGACACTAAAGCATTTTAGGACTGGTGAGACTGCTGCTTTTCCATAATGAATAAAAGTGGAATGAAGATGATGGTTATTTACTCATGCCTTTCCAACACTCTCTGCAATTCAGCTGTGATCTTTTCCAACATTACTCAAGCCCTTCCTGTTTGTAGATTCAACCCATTTCAGTGTTTCCTGCAGGGAGGCTGAGGGACAATTTGCAACCTTATCAGGGCAAGCGAAGGCACTCTTGCAAATGAGCAAATCTGCTCCCTTGAAGGAGCCCGCCCAGCTTCCACTGACTGGAATCTCTTCCTTTGCCTATCCTTATCCGCACAGGTCTCCAACGCGGAAACGGCTGAAATAAACCGGGGCAGGAAAAGAGGAGAGCTAGGTCATTCCTGCAAAAGAGCCCCTTCATATGTTCATACTTATTAACTGGCCTTCAGCTTACAGCAATATCAAACAATTTTAAAATATTTTTGAATGTGTAAGCTGAAAATTGATACATACTCCCATATTTAAACTAAACAGCGTAGGCAATTCTTCCATTTCCAAGGTGATGTCCTGCTGTTTCACTATGTACATCAACATAAAAACGGGAGGAGACAAGCAATTAAAGTTCCCCTACCATATGTTCGCCCTTTCTGCAGAACTAGGGACAGCCTGGGAATTAAGGTAGGCCTTTCCTCTGCTCCACCACCCCACCCAGGCAGACCCTGGGCAGTAATTCCTGAACTTCAGGAGACAAGGATCTTGGGACGCTCTACCAACTTCACCCCTGGCACTATACACCTGAAAAAATACAGGGTGGTTTGGCAAAGGAGAGTGACGGTGAGCCTCTCTCGGCACACGTCTCAGTCCTTGGGAAGAAGGGAGCAGATTCTGGGGAAAAGACTTCCAAGAGGCAGGAGCCTACTGGTGTCTTCCCCCTCGCGGTGGGCCAGACTGGCAGGCCATTTCTCTTCCCCTCTGCAGACCTCCAAGGTTACCACATTGAACAGCAGCTGCAGGACTCAGCCACTGGCAGCAGCCTAAACAGGGGGTAACCCAGGGACCAAGTGGTAGAATCCACACCATTCATTCATCCCTCCCTCCCAGCTTCAACCACCAATCACCCCCCTGAAGGTGTGGTGGGGCTCCCCCACATAAATCCCAAATAAACATGTCTGCTGCCTCGGGACTGATGGGGCAATCAGTGGAATGATCCAACCTGTGTTTACAGAAGAGGGGAAGGGACGGATACTTTAGAAGGCCTCCCCACCCCAGAGCTCTCAGTGCAGAAAATTGCCTGGTGAGGCCCATTTCATGCCCCCATGCCTCAGGGCTGAGCCTCCTTCAGTTCAATGTGACTTAATTCCAGAAGATCATTGGGATCTTCCATCCTCTTCTCTCCACAGATCCCTCCCCATATCTGCCAGCAGGAAAAATGTTCTTAGGAAGACATGCCTTTTTTATTCTCGCTTCTTGTCGGTTGGTAGTCAGTCTTATAGGACTGTTAGAATCCAAAAACTATAGAAAGAAACAAGCTGTGCTATATTCACAGCATTTTCATGATCTAACAAGCTAATTAATTCCATTTTAAAAGGGAGAAACTTTTGTCCAACATAGCTTATTCATGGTACACCTGTGAAACTTCCTAATAATCACTTTTCTTAATGATCATAGACTAACCTCTTCATTTTGGTCCGAATTCAAGAATTCAGTTCCAAAATAATGTAGCTACCTTAATGGGATCCACCTTGTCCTCCCTTAAACAAAAGGATTTAGCTTAAAGCTCTTTTGATTAAGTTTCCATCGCCCAGAAGATCTTCATTTCAGTGGTATAAATGTGCATCCAAGAGACCCAAACTTTCCATCGGGGCTCCCGTCAGCTGCTCCCTTTTAAGATGCTACTTTCCACTACCAGCAACCCAAAAGGCACATCAGAAACATCACTCTCTTCTCGCTCCCATCTGGAAATTCCAGATTTCCTCTGGCTGAGTCACCGGTGTACCTGTTTGGATACGCTGGAACGAACAGCAGCCAGTGCTTTGCCTCCATCTACCATTTCTAGAAAAGAAGGGCTCTTGAGATAATGGCAGATGGCTGCCTCTGTACCTTCAGCTTCAGCCTCCCTGTCTCTTACTGTCCACACGAGTTCTTTCTTGCTATGTCATGGTACCAGTGGCCCCAGCTAAGTTTGCTGGCGACATTCCAAGCTTATTCGTTTTTTGTGGATTTGTGTGTTTGCAAGCATGGCCTTTTTAATCAATTTATGCTTCAAAGTATTATGCAAACACAGCCAACGTTAGACCGTTTGTTGAACTAAGATTAGGGAAAAGAAATCCATTGCAGCATCTTCAGCATTTACGTCCTTGTCCGTAGAACAGATCCAGGCTAAGGCCAAAAAGGACAGAAAACCTTTTTGCTATGTTCATGCAGCATACGCAAATTAGTTAATACATTTTCTGGATTCACATTATACACTGAATTACAAATTAACCAAAAGAATTGGGTTTGCACGCTAGGCTAAGCCATCAAAACTAAGTCCTGGGGCTTTGAAAAACTTCATGTATCGTCAAATGTCAACAAGATGGCAGCCTGTCACTGACCACGTCAATCCCGCTTCTTTCTGGTAGCCAAGCACAAACAGCCAGTTGCCAAGTCAGGCACAACAGGAACCAGGCTTAGGGAAAAGGGGGCTGTCCCTCCTTCCCCAACCCAAATTAAAAGTGATCCACTTACGATTGAGCCCCACATCATGGTACGTCAGGAGGGCCGGGCGGTTTCCTCTGGGGGATCCCCGAAGGACAACGTGCAGCAGTCCGTATGGCGTTTCGATGTCATGCTCCTGCAGGAGAGGAGGAGAGGTGGCAACACTCAGGTCAGCCCGGCAGAAAGGAGGGTCTCGGTCTGGTTCCTAAGGGAGGCCCAGAGGAAGCCGTGGCACTGAGAGCATTCTTCCATCTGGCTTGCCTGGCTCGCCTTCACACAAGAGCCCTGCTCACACAACCCACACTCTTTGCATGCTATCACCTCACCCTCAAGGGTTACCAACAAAAGTGCCTTGGGCATCGCTCCACCAAAACAGCTGAGCATTTTATGGCTGAGAACACATTTTCTGGGTTACACCATATGTTGAACCATGAACAAACCAGATGCTCAGCCCCAGAAAAAGATTAGCCAAGTTGATTATGTTGTGCAAATGCATCAGCTGCATTTTTACCTATTATAAACACAAATATAACTGCACTCTATGACACTCTCTGGAGCTCCAGTGAGAGTAAACAACACACAGCTTCACCCGTGGTGAATTTGTCTCCTCTGTAAACATGCGGGGGAGCAGATCGGCTGGGCCCCTTTGCTGCTGCTCGATCCTCAGAGTCTCCTTCTCTGCAGGGAGGCACCAAGCCCTCCTCGAATCTCTCTGCTCCGCCTCGCCGCACAAGGACAAGGCTCCCTGTTGGAGTAGCGCGGTCTAATGACGGAAGGGCCTCTCCTCCCACACGCAGCAGCCGAGAAACCCAGAGCCAGCTAATGAAGGGCCTGAGCCTCTGCCAAAGCAGCAGCTTTCCAAGAGGTGATCGAACCCCTCTAGATGGGCCCAGCTGAAACCTACTCAGGACATCAGGCTGACTAAGCAAGGAGAGGCGCCAGGGGCCAAGCACTGGAGACCTGAAAGTCGGCAGCATCCAAAACGCAGGCCACGGGCAGGACCCGTGACTCGTGGGTACTTGGACCCCACCTGCAGCTGCCGCTGAAGGAGAACAAGCCACAAGGTCAAAACCTTCATTTTGCATTTGCAGCGAAATATTTAATGAAGCGTCTCAACATTTTGTGCTCAAAATGGTTCAGACTAAAATGGTTTGCGTGGCTTATCCATCATTTTGTACCTTAGTGATAACGTCGGAGAGCCTGGAAGCCCAGCAGACACCCATCATCCCCGGCAGGCCAGCCTTGTCTCAAACCACAGGGAACCAGGCTGGGCACCTGGAAAGCCACCCGCGCAACCCGCCAGAGGCAACCCAGCAAGGCTCCCCTTGCCGAGAAGGGCCCTCAAGGTCCTCCAGCAGGACGGCTGCCTTCTCCCTCCAGCGGCAACCCGGGCAACCGCAGAAGTCCCGCGTAGCCTCAACGGAGCTCCAGGCCCCTCCGCTGAAAGACGCCAAGAGGGCCCTGAAGCCTCTCCCGGAAGAAGGAGCACCAGCGTCGGGGGCCCCAAGCTCGGCTCCGGCCGAGGGGCCCAAGAGCTCAGCTGCCCGGCCCCTTCGGCAGGACGGGGGACTCCGCCTCGACGCCCGGGAAGCTCCGCCAGTCCCCGTCCCGGAGGGAGCCGGGAACAGGGCGACCGCCGCGGAAGCGCGTCCCCGCCGGGCCAGGCAAAGGAGCGCAGCGCGCTCGCTCGCTCGGCCGGGCAGGCGGGCGGGGATGCCGGGCTGCGGGTCGCCGAGGAGGGCAAGGGCCGCGGCAGGGCTCGCCCGCCCTCGCCGCCGAAGCCGCTCCAGCCCACGGCCACCTTGCCGCGCCGCGTCGCGCCTCACCCCGCTTCCGTCCCAGCGAGCAGCAGCTTCGCGTTGGCGGTGCGCGGCGGAGCCGGCGGCTGGCGCACCTACCCCGTCCCAGCACTCCGGCATCTCGGGGGCGCCCGGAGGCAAAGCGGCGGCCGCGTCCCTCTCCGTCTCTCCGCGCCGGCGGGCCCGCCTCTCTGCAGCTGCGCCGCACAGCTCTGCAGTGGGCTGGCCTCCGCCGGCCGGCATTTAAAGCCACGCCGCGGCCCCTCCCTCGCCCCCTGCGCGCCGACTCGGCGGAGCTGCCCGCGGCGCCCGAAGGCTGCCCGGGACGAGCGGGGCCCGGCCCGGCCGGGGCGCGGGAAGGGCAGCCGACCCCTCCCGCCGCGAGCAACGCCGCGCCCGCAACCTGGGCCGGCGCCCGATCTCGCCCCGCGGGGCCACTGGCCGGAATTCCGCTGCCTTCGTCTTTTTGCTCGGAGTGTCCGCCCCTGAAGGAGCTGCCCTTCCGTTTGACCGGCGAAAGCGACCGTCGAGACCCCCCAACCGAGCCAAAGCACCAGCACCAGGGAGATGGCTGGCAGGAGGGAGGGGAGCGCCCTGGAGAGAAAAGCCCTGGATTGTATTGTGCCAGTCCGGGGGTGGCATTTACCGCGCGTAATTCTGGCCCAACAACAGCTTCTTCCCTGTTTCGATGCTGCCAAGACCTTTGTTGCCAACTGCAGCCAGGCCTCATGCCATCTGGCATTGTGGGCAGGGGAGGCAGCCATCCTTTCTCCAGTTGTGCTGGGAGTGATCCTAAGGCTGGCTCCCCCTTCTGAGGTCAGAGGGGAGCTCAGTTCCACTCCCCGGAAGAAATCTGCCAGGGGTCTCTCCAACACCAGGTCCCCATTCCTGGGGCATCTTCTCTCCCTCCAACTGCACGGATTGTGAGCAGGTGCCTCTACTGAAGAGGCAGACATTCCTTCCTGCTCTGGATGTTTACGCCATTTATTTTTCCTAAGTCACCAGTAATTATTTCAAAATCCATTAATGGGAAACAGATATGCTATTCATGATTTTCTTTATCAGCAGCAAATTTCTAAGAAAGCTGAGGTCAAATCAGTAATATTTGCTTTATAAAATCCCTGATTCACAGATGTCTGTTCACTGCCTAAATTTCAATGTCCAAAGACTGTCTGCCTCTCTGCCTTTCCCCCACACTTGGAGGCACACTGCACCCCCCAGAAAGACCGACTCCTGCTCAGACTTCAGCCTGCCAGATCAAATCAGTTGCAGACCAACAGACCAAGTCACACTAAGACTGCGCTTGGTTGAGGAGACCAGAAGACTGATTGTATCTCTCGGTCAGAGTCTTTGGACATGTAAGGAGTCTAAGCGTAATTCCTGAAAATCTACACCATTTGTATAATCTCCATTGGCTGTGTTTGTGTGACTCTTTGATTCATGGTTGGTGATGGTTTACTGAATTAACCCTAATTTCTGGGTTCACGGCACACTGAAATTAACCACTAGGACTGGGATTGTACAAGTCTTAGCTAAAATCCAGTGGGATAGTTACTGTGTTCTGTGAATCTAGCCATTTTTATCTATCTGCCTCTATCGATCTATCTTTCAAATATATAGCTGCCCATTTCACAAGAAGTGGCTCTGGGCAGCGTACAGAATAAATAAATAAATAAATAAATAAATAAATAAATAAATAAAAACCGCAAATATGTCAAACATAGTCTGAAGCATAGATGCCCGTGACAATAACCATTGGTCAGTCCTATCCTTTGAGTGGCTCTGCATCAAGGTAGAGGGAAGTGCTGAGCTGTTCAATCTATTTATAAATTAACTGGATGAGGGGTTAGAAAGCATGATTACCACATTTCCAAGTGACAAAAAATAGCAAACACCTAGAGGACAGGACCACCTTGATAAGCTGGAGCAATGGGCAAAAAAACACAAGGTTAATTTCAACAGGGACAAATGTAAAATTAGGACTGAGTACTGTAGTTGTGAAAACGATCTGGGTGCCTTGGTGGACTACAAGCTGAATATGAGCCAACAGGGTGGTGCATCTCCCAAAAAAATCAAATGCTGTCCTAAGCTGCATTAATAGCAGTAGTGTCAAAATCAAGAGAAGTCATCATTCCTCTTTATTCTGAGATACTTCAGACCACATCTGGAATGCTGCATTCAGGTCTAGGCACCAAAATTGGAAGAATATTGTCAAACTAGCCTGCATCCAGAGGACAGCAACCAAAATGATAAGAGGCCTGGAAGGAAAAACTTAAAGGGATATTTGGAGGCGTTTGGCATGTTTAGTATGCTGTCTTTCAATATCCGAAGGGCCATCATGTAGAAGACAGAGTTGTTCAGAGTCATTCCAGAACACAAGACAAGAAACAGTGGGTTTAAATGATAAGGCAGCAGACTCTGGTTGGACCATTCACCAATGGTCCAGGGTAAATGGGAAGAGGCAGATTCTTCTTTGCTTGAGGGGCTGAAAGAGGCTAGTCAGCCATCTGTCAGAGATGGTGTGGTAGCTGATCTCCAGGATCCCTTCCATCACCTATTCTATGACTTTAAATTATAGTGAGTCCTTTCCATGAAATGAAAAATATGAGTTATTCATTGCATTTTTATCCTGGCCAAGGAGCTCGTGTATGTTTTAAATGTACCACAGGCCTGAGTGTTGGACAAGCGAAGAGCCCGTGTCCCACCCAAAGCCCCTTCTACATTTCAAGGCTTCTCCACACTGACTCTCATATGCCCCTTTTGCCATAGCCTGTTTAGGCAATCAGATGCTGTCAGCCCACTACAGACCCTCTACGTGCAAAATGAGGCCAAGATTCTAATTCATTTGATAATGGCATGAGGAAAGACAACAATTAAACAATTTAAACATTTTGCAGGGGACTTCTAGGACTCCATGGTTACATCTTCAACTTGTCACAGTTGTGGGAGGCTGATGGTTTAATTTTAAAATGAAAAAATGAATCCAGCAAATACAGTAGATTCTGTTTGAAGAAGCCAATTTGACAGTTCACAGCTTCCACGGTCAGAGTCAGGCGCTGGGGGAGGCACGGGGGGGGGGGGCAAAAGGAAGCTGTGGGCTTTGCTGAAAGAGAGAGAAGCCTCGGAAACCAGGGCAGGGCTCTGCTGTCCATGGTGCTGAAGCAGGCCCGATCTCTGCAGGCCCGCCCACCACCACCACAGCCCACCTCCCACCCCCAAGTTAGGAGAAGCCACTGGTCACCATTTCTCCTCCTCACCTGATGCCCACATCGTTTCATTCAAGCCGTAGGCCACCGGCCAGCAACTGGGCCTTCCCAAAATATTCTGGACTACAAGCGCTTCCATTCCTTATTATTGGCCATGCTTCCTTGGGTTGATGGAAATTACAGTTCAGAATATCCGTAGTTCACCAGAGACCTTTTTCCTGCCTTACAGGGTATATTGCAAAAATAACTGTAGCATGCAAAGAACTCCCCTGCCTATACTGAAACTCAGATAAGTAATTTAAGACACCCTCTTTCCTCTTAGTGTAAGTTCCTATGTTAAAATAGGCTGGCTCTGTGGACTTGTGTGTGCAATTAAAAACATTCTTTGTTCTCCCCTCGGACTGGAAGGAGGAAGAGTGAATAATCTCAAGCCTGTTCATATATTTGAATGGAGGGTTGTATTCACACAACATGCTTACTCTGATGAGTTAAAGGCCAAACATTTCATTCACACACACATATAGAATCTGGTTAGGTTTAATTTTGTTTAGTTGTTTTGTGGGTTAGCATGTTTTCCACACTCAGCCTTTTTGATTAACTTCTGATTCACTGTATTGTGCAAATCCAGAAAATGGGTTCATTCAGTGCCAGGTAATTTGTGCTGTGTGAACACAGCTGTGGTTTAGTATGTTAAGCAAACCAGACTATCATGTTAAGCCAACATGTTATGTGTTGCATGTTATGTAATTGTGAAAACAGGTTTATGCTGCAGCTAGTTCAAAATGTGGCCATGTGGCCAATCTTGGGCTCCCCAAGGATGGCACATGTTACACCTTTGCTGCGGGAGCTGCATTGGGTGCCAGTTTGCTTCTGGGTCCAATTCAAGGTGTTGGTTATCACCTTTAAAGCCCTACATGGCATGGGACCAGGCTACCTGAGGGAGCGCCTCTTCCCCATTACATCGACCCATCCCACCCTGTCAGGCAGAAAAGGTATGTTACGGACCCCGTCGATGAAAGAATGTCAGCTGGTGGGGCCCAGGAGGAGAGCCTTCTCTGCTGTTGCCCCTGCCCTATGGAATACTCTCCCCCCAGAGGTGAGGCAGGCCCCTGCTCTCCCAACCTTCCAGAAAGGGGTGAAGACCTGGCTCGGCCAACTCGTGTGGGGCGAGAAGAGGGGCAACCAACCCTGGGGGTGGCTGCCACCTTGAAGATGCTGCCGAAACCTTTATGTACATCAGTATCTTGGAAGCCATTCTTTATGTATGAACATGTTTTTTATTGTATTTTAATTAATATTTATTCTTGTTTACTGTAAATCACCCAGAATTGCTCTTGAGTGAGATGGGCGGTGACTAAATTTGAAATATGAATAAATAAATATAAATTTTGGGTAAACCCCAACATCCTCACAATAGCTGGGTTTTTTCCACAATAGCAGGTTGGCCCCAATTAATCAGCTGTTCTGCCATGTGCCTTAGCAGGAGTTGTGAGTGAGCGGCTAGATCCCTGAGAGTCGAGAAGGGGCTATCCTAGCATTAGGAAAACAAGCCTCTTCTTCCGTAAACGGATGCCGGGTGCCTGCGAACAGGCGCTTCCCCCTGCCGCCCGCTTTCCGTCAGTGGCTATTAAGGATTATCCTGATGACTCTGCCTTGAGAGTAAAGCCACTCCTGAGAGGCCAAAGACTACTGCCCACCAGGCCTCACACAGGGGGTGGGGCATTTCCCCTGCTCGCCCCTTCTCCTTTGGAACAGATTCAAAGGCCAGAGAGGCCAGCTTTGGTTGCTTCACCCGACAGCCTGGCTTTGAAGATCCGCTCTTGGCAACAAACATCCACTGCGGGTGCCAACACGATAGCTTTGCGGCAACACCACCTCAGGTTCTTAAAGAAATATCTATTGGGAGAGGGAGGATGCTGTGAAACAATCACTCTGGGGAAACGTCAAAGACTCCGACTCCCCGCTCATGCAGCAGTTTCAGTCTGGAAGAGGGCCCGATGCACCTGTATCAATGTAACACCGAGGGAGAGTGTTTTTCAGAAGCTTGGTCCCCAGATTAAGAATGGAGAATACAGATATAATACAGGAACCACTGAAAATCCATTATTTGGTGTCCTGCACTTTGGAAGGAGGAGGATCTGGTCTTGACCACGTCTTTTCAAGTACTGGAGGAGAATCATTCTGAGATCTAATCAAGTAAAATAAATTGGAACGGTTACTTCCCATGACTTGATGTAGCCTAAAATTGTGTTGGCCTTATCTTTAGCCACACCCACTTGTCTGCGTTAAGCATCATTCTGTTATTTTCAGCCCACTTCCTCCAACCTATCAAGATGGTGTTGAATTTTATTCCTGTCTCCTTGGAGTTCTCTCACTATCAAGATGATGTTGAATTTTATTTGTGTCATCTAGGAGTTCTCCCACCCAATTTTGTATCATCTGCAAATTTGGTAAGTATTCCCTCTACCTCTTCATGCAAGCCATCAATAAAAATATTGAACAGTAGGGGTCCCAGGACTGATTCTTATGGCCCTCTGTTCAATTCCTCTTCCTAATTTGATGTGGAACCACTGATGGGCACTTTGAGTACCTTTTTTTTTTTTTGAGCCATCTATAAATCAGTGTAATGTCCTGCTATCTAGGCCATATTTAACTAGCTTGCTAAAATGAGATGAAGTTAGTCTGGCAAGATTTGTTTTTGACAAATCCATGCTGACCTGATTATTATGGTGTTACAGATCGCTCTCTTTATGATCTGCTGCAGAACCTTCTGAGGAATCAGTATAGGGTTAGGATTTGCTAGATCTTCCGTTCCCCCTTTTTTGGAGAAAGGGACATTTGCTCTCCAATAATTTGGCACTCCACTAGTTCTCTAGGATTTTTCAAAGATAAGCCAGAGCAGTTTGGTCAGGCCACCAGCTAGTTCTTTCAGTAGCCAGGATGCAATTCATAGGGTCCTGGAAATTTAAACTCATTTATCTCTTTTATTCCTAAGGCTGCCTAACTGTCAAACAGCTCATTAGAAGTAAAGTCCTAATTCCTATCAGTCTCAGGCTTCAGTCTTTTCCCTTTATCCTGCCCTTCCCAAGTTCATGTTGGAACACCACCAGCTCTCCACCATCCATCAGCAAACCATCCTGCTCAGATCGCTGCCATAGCAGCTCACCTCCAAGCCATCACTTCTCTGCATTCCAGAATTGCAGGGACTTTCCCACAGCTTCAAGACAGGTGAGGCATATGATCACAAACCAGTTTTTCAGGGCTGTACCATGTGAGCCCTTTCTCTCAATCAATCTTCTTCCATTCCTTTCCCATCTTCCATAATCTCCATTAGTATCCTCTTCATCAACCACTAGTTGTCTCTGTTCCCTCACTTTCCCATTTCTTCCATCCTCCCTTCTCACATTCTCCAAGGCTTTCTCTAACAATTTTCCCCATCTTCTAATTAACCCCTTCCCTTTCCTCATTGCAACCAAATGGCTATCTCCCAAAGCTAATGACTAACTTCACCACCAACTTAAAAAAAAGTCCAAAATTGACTACAGCATACTCATTTTCAGTTTCTTCAAGCATTCCATGGTCACTTTCCCTGCTCCTTCTTATACGTTGTATGTCCCATCTTTCTGCTTAGTCCGAGTCCTCATCGACTAACAAAAATTACAGTGCAGAACACAGAATAAAAAAGTACTCACAATCTAAATTAAAGCTGAGTTACTTATTAATCATTTCTGCTCTTCTAAAGGGAGAGATGCTGTTCCAGGTAGAGGCTAAGATAGCCTTTTTCTATGAGCTAGGAAACAACTTAAGTCTTGGGAAGCAAAAGCAAGATTTGCAGACAGAGCCTCAAGGGAGCAGTCTTGAATTCTGGCTCCACGTTGGACAAGACTGCCCAAACCCTTCCTCCTTCATCGGGGGAGAGGTCTGTTCAATTCCTACTCCCACCCCAGCAGCTGGAGAGTCACCTTGCCTTACACCGCACTGCACTTAACCAGTGTTGCTCCTCGTCACCTTTTCAATTGCAATTCTACCAAATTCATTCCCAGGCACGCTGTAGCCTTCCTCTAGTTTTGCTTTTACTCTTGAAACAACAGTGGTATTCTTTCAGTGCTCGGACTTCAGGCACACATGAAACACAGCCACTCTACTGATAAACTACATCCACATTTTAACATTTCTCTAATTATGGCCATCCCATTTTTCAACATTTCTTTTCTCAGCATTATTCATAGCATTTGTTCACTTCCATTCTTTGGTATATCACTAGTATTCCCATACAAATCTCTAAGCTTCCAGCATTCCCTCTCTTCAGTTTCATCCCAAGTCATTTAATAACTTTTGTTTTTATGCCCATTCACTGAAGGCTCCTTCACCCACTTTCAGAGCAATGTTTTTATTTTCATCAAAACCACCCTGCATTTTCTGTCCCTCTTGCCTGTTCCTTGCTCTCTTTGACTACATTTCTGCAAGTACCTTTTTCTCTCTGTAGATATTCTATGATAGCTTTCCCTCATCCTCATCTTTTTGCAGCAGTCATTCTCTTATGTGCATCGTTCCTCACCCACAGCCACTTTTCTTTTCTTGTCTCACCGAGCAACCTTATTCGTTCTCCTCACTCTTTGGCAACATCATTCTTTTCCACCTGCTCCCAACATCTCCCACATCATGTTTTCCTGTGTCCGCTTTCCATTCACTTTGCTGGGAGACATATTTATCTTCTGCTACTTTTATCGTGAGATCTCGTACTTTCTCTTCCTGCACTTATTCTATTTTCTTTTTCTTTTCTCCATGTTTTTCCCCCAAATCCACTCCTGACACTACCGAAAATTGATCAGTCCCTCATTCAGAACCTCTCATCATCCTTGTAACCTTCATTAATACTCTTAATCTCTGCTTATAAACAATCAGATCAATTCTTTCCTTTGACATGTGGAAATATGAACAGGCTTAAACCATATATTCAGAACAGACCTTTGTCTAACCAGATACTTCTCTTAGTTAGTTACAACTGTGTAATATGTGATGTTTGTTTTATTATTAGGAAGGCTCATCTTCTATCAGATTACTGAACTGAAAAACCTGTTTCATTTGCAGCCATTACAAAAATGTGGGTAACTCGGTTGATACGAGCATAACAACATTCACATGCAGAGGTATCAACCATTGCCAACCCCCAGACCAACTGATCAGTGTGGAAGCCTTGGCTTTGATAATAAACCAAATCTGCAAAGATTCATTCTCTGTAGTTACCTCTCTTATAGACACTATTAATTCATTTAATTTCTAATTACAGAATTGACATTTCCTTCAATATAACTGCTTAATTGCAGTTATTTGCTGGCCACCTGATACTAATATCAATTTGTTGAAGAATTTACCTCTTGGTTGTCAGCATTGTAGAGAGCTACTTTGGTGTAGTGGTAAAGGTGTTGGCCTAGAAACTAGGAGACTGTGAGTTCTTGTGCACAAAAGCTGGCTGGGTGACTGTCAGAATCTGCATCGATCAAATGTTAATCACAAAAGGACTGATTTAATAGCTATAGTAGTTACTAGGTTTGCTGAATTTGCTTGCTTTGATTCTGCCAATTTGTAACGGGGGGGAGATAGTAGCTAATAGGTGTGCTTGGGGTATTACTTTGATTGTACTTGACAGTGACTTTGGGTCAGTCCCTCTCTCTCAGCTCAACACACCTCATTGGGTTGTTGTTGCAGCTGGAATACTAAGTATAATAATTGACTGATCCAGATCTTCCCCTGGTAATTTTGGGAGATTTCAACATGCCAAATAAACTACCTCTTACTGCTAAAAAATTATGTTGTTAGAGACTCCATCTACTTGTCGTCAATGCAGTGCCCTGGATTTGGCCTAGACTAAGGGTGTGATCATTGTTTTGAGTGATATTTTCGTAGAAACTCCATCTGGCCACTACACTGTCAACTGTAGTCTTTAGGATACACCCAGTTCTTCCATATGTCTCAAAAAGTGAAAGGGCTAATTCATAAAATGTCTACATCATTATTTGCAATTACTTCTTTGGTATACCAAAATCACCAAAAACATTGACAACAGCTTATTATACAGCACTAGATCTGCTAGCTCCAATAGCAGAAAAAGTAGCTCTCAGTAGAAATTTCCATCCTTGGTCACTGCAGAGTCCCCTAAAAGGTATACTCCAGCCTGGGTTCTAGCATTCCTGAATTTGGTGACGCTAGTTACCTGACACTGGAATTTTCCTTCTCTCCAGTTTTAGAAGAAGTGATAGGCAAAATGAACATTACGGCTTCTTAGACTCCTAGCCAATCTAACCCTTTTCCCTCCCTCCTTCTCTCCCTTCCTTCCTTCCTTTCTTTCTTCTCTCCCATTTTTTATAAAGGAAGTAAACCATTCTGTTTCCACCGGTCTTTTTCCTGCATCTTGGAAATACGCTTATTTGTTCGAAAAGCCTCCTTCCCTTGATTATTTGGAAAGCCCCCCGTGTGCTTGACCCAGTTATTGGCCCAGGGTCACTTGGTTCTGCTGCACATTAGAAGAGCCTTGTCACGGTCCAGAGCTTTTCCTCCCCAGCTTCTGTTCTCTGGAATCGGTGCCCTCCAGCTTTATGCTTCGAAGGGGATTACTTAAAGTTTAAAAAAAGCTTTTTTCTGGGCTCCTTTGAAGGAGCTTCAAAACAAATCAATTTTTTCCTGTCCCTTTGAACGTATACCAGTTAATATTATTAGAGGTCATGGCCCTTTTAATTTAGAGTCCCCTTTTTTATATTATTTGGCTACAATTGATGTAATTTATGACTGTAGCAATTGTTTTATTCTATGTCTGTATTGTGTTTAGTCGTAAGCCCATAAGAAATAAAACTACTATTATCAGGGAATTCCAGGAGAGGTACATAAAGTCAAGATTACATTTGCAATTGTGCAATCAAAGCCCCTGCCCCCCACTTTTTTACTCTTGACTTTTTTGCCCCCCTCCCTCCTGATGTCCCTGACTGGAACAAACACGCAACTATCATCAACCTGCTGACTCCTATTTTCATATACACACGTACATCCAATTAATACTTTCTGATGCATGTTACAGCCCTCATATCCATAATTAAACCTACACCCTCATTTCCCTGTGGATATTTCTCAACTCTGTTGGGCAAGGTCAGACTCTCTTCATTCACCCCAGTTGTATTGTTCTGCATTCTCTGATGCCCCCCGCCCTGCCCCAAAGGCAGCCCACACATCCTTAGCTGCAGGCAGGTCCTCACCATCTTGTTGCTGCCGAGGCCTGAAGTGCTCTGGCAGGCAATCATGGCAGAAACCTTCCCATAGCAGCCACATGAGGAGGGGTCTCTGGAAGCCGGTAGCCTGGCCACCTGTCTGGCTCCCGTGGTCATTTGCTTGGATGCCTCTCTTGTGCAGTTTTTTTGCATTTCTTTTCTTTCTTTGAATGGTTTGGCCAAGGAATTACTGACCTTACAGAAGATCAAATGTGAGACAGTTAGTGCCGGGTACGCCAACCACAGGAGAAGTGGGCAAAACAGAGCCGCCCAGGATTACAGGCAGATCCTTCCTGCCATCCTCTTCCTGATCTTAGCACAATCTTCTTGCTCAATGAAGTGACTCAGTAAGCACCAGACAGCCACTGCCACCCACTACTCTGATCTCAACCTCTCTTGCCTGATGTGATGGTATGTGGGAAAGACCATGGGAGGCAGGAGGAAGAGCCGCAGCCTCGATAATGGTCTGATAAACGAAATCTGAGTCCGAAGGAGGGGTGAGGGTGAAGAGGACCCTCCCTAGTTTTCGGGAGAGTAAAAGTAAGGGAGGGGAAAGGTATTTTCAGACTTGCAAGATTCTGTTATTGTAATTTTACAATAAAGATAGCATTAGTACTCATGGTTGATGCTTCTTGTCTGGACCACCTCAAAGGGCTGACACCCTCCCAGCCCGAATTCTTTTCCTTCCCTGCCTACTTGCTTCTCTCTTCCCAGATAACAACCTGGGCCAAGTCCAGATCCTTCCTTCCCCACTCTGCAAAATACAACTCCTGGCAGAGCCAGAGATACTATGTGGCAGAATGAGAGTGGGGGCATCAGGGAACACGTGTCACAGCCTGAGGGCCAGGCTCCAAAACTTTTACCATAAGTTCATCCCGGCCTTCCCACAGATTACTGCACCATCTCAGGACTGCTTTGGGACAAGGTTCTCTTCTACTGGGGCCCTGAAGCACAGCAGCCCTTCCAGGACCTCAAAGAAATGTTCGCCTCTGTCCCCCTTTTGCAGGATCCTGACTTCGCAAAGCTGCTTCCTGCAGAGGCTGATGCCTCAAATGTCATTGTTGCTGCCATCCTTCAGCCCACAACTGATCAGCGACCCTTGTCATGTGCATTTCACATCCAGAAATTAACTCCAGCTGAACTATACAAGCTGTGAGAAGGAGCTATCTACTATCAAGGATACCTTCAAGATCTGGTGGCAATGCTTGGAAGGGACAAGGTGTCCAACACAGGTCTAGACAGACTACAGGGACCTCGAGCACTTGTGCTCAAGCTTAATCAAAGACAGGTCTGCTGGTCCCTCTTGTGCAATTCAACTTTATGGGGTCTTACATGCTACAAGCACACAACAAATGGGCTAATGCCCTTTTCAGGCTTCTAAATTATGGCTCTGAAGCATCAGAGGCACCACTGACAACCACACTGTACCCCCCCCAAAATTTGCAGCCCCCTTAGGGGCTATTCCCTTGATTGAATGCATTTGGGACCAGCAGGAAAATGACCCATTTTCTCAAGCACCACTTCGCAACCTTCACATGAGCCCAGACCAGTCTGAGCTCTTTCTGTTTAGTGTGGAGAATAGATTTGTACACCACCATGGTCCAGGAGGGTTATGCAAGGAATTCTTGCAATTAACATGCCAGACTCCTGCAGCAGGACCTTTTGGCCTGCACAAAACCCTTCATTTGGTCACCCGTGACTTTTGGTGGCCACGCATCAACATTGAGGTATGTTACCACATGACCAGTCTAAGAATGTTCCAGACAAGACTGCTGGATTCCTGCAATCTCTACCAGTGCTGTCAAATCCTCTATAGATCTCATCACTGACTTTCCCCACTCCCAAGGATTCACCACCATCCTCATGGTGGTGGATCATTTCACCAAGATGGCCCACTTCATCCCATGTGCTGGTATCTCCTTTGCCAAAAAAATGGCTCTCTTGTTCCTCCAACACTTCTTCTGGCTACATGACCTGCCCACCTGTATTGTTTCAGATCATGGAGCCCAGTTCACTGCTTTTAATCTAGAATCAGACAGTGAAGCAGAATGGACCAATGTGGTATTAGAACAGTACTTCTGTTACTATGCTAGTTACCAACAGGACAACTGGGCCCAACTTCTACCTCTCACTGAATTTGTCTACTCTTTGCACACCTTGACCAAACAAACCCCATTCTTTGCCAACAATGGCTAATGCCCCAAGTTCTTCCTGGAACTCCTTTTTCACTCCCCACCACTGACATGGTACTCTCCAAGCTGCAGGCTGTTCATGACACCAACTGAGACCAGCTATAAATGGCCAAGGAATGGTACAAACATCTCACTTACCACCACTGTCAAGCAGGACCTCCTTTGAAAGTTGTGATTATATCTGGCTCTCCATCAAGCACCAGTCATTGCAAGGCCATACAAGAAAAATAGCTGCATGATTCATAAGACCCTTTCCTGTCACAGCACAGATGAACACCATCATCCACAACCTTCAACTTCCACGTATCTATCAGATCCACACTGTCTTTCATTGCTCACTGCTGGTCCTAAATGCCCTTCCACATCCCGCTCATGATGCCCCTGCATCACCTCCACCAGAGGACAGGAGGTGAGACAAGTTCTGGACTCTTGCCCTATCAAGATGTGATGGAATGTATCTACAAAGGGGTGGGGGGGTGACGTGGCAGAAGAGAGCAAGGTTCTCAGGAAGGAGGGAGTGCATTCCAAGAAGGACAGAGAGACAAGAGACAACACAGACCAGAGAAGGAGTGTGGGAAGTATAAGAGGTTTAGAATAGCCGTTCCCTAGAATCTCCCAGGGTATATAAAATAGTTGCAGTAGTACAGATTTAGTCTGGCAAGATTTTATCTACACGGTGTAAGCAATAAAGGAACTGAACTCTGTTGGACTGTTTCCCTGTTGTTCTTGGGCTGGCCCTGAAATCAATCTTGCCAGGCTCAGATTTCTGTATCGACCTTGTTTCCTGTTTCCTCCAATCTCAAGGATGGGGGAAAAACATGTAACTGGATCTGTATAAATGAGTCTTTTATTTCATAGACACCCAGCATGTCAGTTTTGCCCTGCCATTTCATACTATGTGTTCATGCCATTTGCCATTTACTCCTTTTGCACCACACTGCAGCCTTCCAAATGCCATGGGCATCACCAGATGGGCCCACAGATATTGACCTCCAATGCCATTGTAGATTTGGTCAACTTCGGTTTTTGCATAATGAATTTTAAGTGTCACATGAAATATCAACCAGGTTACCAGCCTTAGGTGTGCCATGCCATGCGCCGCCATCCCTGCTGATGGTAAAGCCAATACCAGTTAATTTGGGCACATTTAAACCAATGTGCCACAAGTACACCACAGCTCAGTTTTACCCCAGGCATGCTACACCGTTCTGCGCAAGCTCTGCTTTCTATTTAGATCCCCATGCACTGAATTAAAAGTACGTCACAAGCCAACATCCTGTGGCCTGCGATCCACCAGCTAGGAGCTCTAGACTGCTCCGTGACTTTCTCAGGGTACGAGAAATAAACCCAACCAGGATGGGGCCACCAAGTGATTATTTTTTGCCAGATTTCTTGCATGTCCTACGCAGGGCCAGAATGTGACTTTTGAAACTTTGGTCCTGCCACTATGATGGCAAATCCCCCATTGTTTCCTGAGTAAAGCAGAAAAAATGGGAACACGTGGAACCTTACCTTCCAGTCAGTGTCCACTGCAGGCAGGAAAGTGTCTGAATTCTCCTGGAAGGAAACACATAAAATCAAACCTGTGCTTCTCTTGGCAGCTCTGGGATTTTATGATTCCCACTGATCCTACAGCCAGAAAAGCACCTGCGGAGGTTCCTGGAAAGAGACCCATCGAGTAGACTCTGTAGAGCAGATGTTCTGTAACCTGGGGACCACCCAAAGTCACCCAGGGTGACTGGAAATTATAAGCACTGGTGTCCAACCTAATTTTGGCTGATCTTGAAAAAGCTAAGCAGGATCCGGCCTGGCTAATACGTGGGTGTACAACCACCAGGAAATGCCAGGAGTGCACACTAGACAGGGAAGTTGAGAGAAATCCCAGGAAAAGGGCATCTTTCCTGGGGACCACTGGGGACAGGCGGCTCTTTCCTTGTCAAGGGCTGTGTGCATTAATGAGGGATAAAGCCAATGCAAGCTGGGGGTGTGGCCTGTGAGATCAGCTGTTCTTTCTGCCGCTTGCCTCTGGCTTTTTCTTTCTGTTGGCCCTTTTCCTTCTCTTGTTCTCAGACTCCGTTTCCCCCTTTGTTTGCTCCCACCACCATCCTGCCAGGAAACAGACCAGCAGCATCTACAGGGGAGGACAAGGGGGGGATCAGAGTGATGGAAGCGGTGTCACAATCCCTGCCCCCTTTTCCATGTGTGTCGCGACATCAAAGGGAGGGAGCTGGAACAGACAAGATGCTCTTACTAGAGATCCAAATTGATGGCAGAGGGCTTTTGAAATTCAGCCAAGAGACAGATTGCCCATATCTGCTTAAATCAAGGGTTGTCAGATCCACGCCCTCATCGTGCTGCTTAAGGCAAACGGCTAACAGTCTCTAGATCCAGCAGAGAAGAAAAGAAAAGGACTTACCAACTCAGCATCTTGTCCCCGGAGCAGTGGCTTCTCTTCTGTAAATCGCTGCTCGTGTAGGCTAGCCATGGTCACTTCCTGGAGCAACAGTCCTGCACAATGAAAAAAGCCTGCATCAGTCAGTGGTTTGCCCCAGTCCTCGTATGCCAGGGGAAAATCTGGCCCACTTTGATGGCATGCCCTCCTGCGCAAGAGTGGAAAGCATCATGGGACCGGTCCACATCAACCGCTTCGGAAGAGCATGAAGGGTTACAGCCCCCCTAGAAACCTGGCCAAGCCTGAGGAGAGAGGGCTGCTGTTTGCTCTTTTGGAAAGGCACTCACACAATGGCGGCCCATGTTCAGTTGACCTTAGCCCAAGGTTAAAAGCTTGAGTTGCACAGAGCCATGGAGACGGGGCAAAAGATCCAGAAAAGCCCCCTGAAGTTGGCCAGCTCCCTTCCACTTCTGTGAACCCAGCCAAAAGAAAGATTGAGAAGATGTGAGTCACCGGCCAAGACAGCGCATGGGAGGACAAACAGCGAAAGAGAAAACACTCTCTGCTTGCAAGCCTCTGCATTCTCCCTTGGGGGAACATCACCCCCCTTTCGATTTTAAAACATAAAAAAGGCCTTAGAAGATCCACACACCTATTTTTCTGCTTTGGGTTTGTGGAAATAGAGCCACCACAAATCCATGATTTGCTGCCGAAAGAGTCTAGGACCGCCTTCAACTCGTGGGCTATAGAAATTGCTTACCCCTCTGGAACTACACCATTATGAATCTGGATTGTCTTAATGACTGTAAATCTACAACTGATAAATTACCATGACTTATAATAAAACGAGATTGCTTCTTGATACGTAGGAACTGATTGCCAGAGGATTCAGGAAACGGGTGACTGGTCAGGCTTGTCTTTTGAAAATGCTCGGAAATGGTTTCCCATGGCCTCCTTCCTAGGGCTTAGAGAAACTGACTGGCTCAAAGTCACCCAGTTGGCTTCGTGCCTAAGGTGGGACTAGAACTCATGGTCTCCTGGTTTCTAGCCTGCTGCCTTAACCACGACACTTAACTGGCTCTCTCTAACCATCCTACCTCTTGCCTATCCCACCCTACATCCAACCTCATCCCCAAAGGCTCTGTGGAAGAGCCAGAACTTGACTGCTCCCAAAACACCAGTGGGCCATCTCCTCTCTAGGGGCAAGAGGCTGCTCAGTAGGAGCATCATGGCAGAAAGCATCTGTCTCAAGGATGCCCCTCATCCATACCTGCCATAGGTGGGCACCTGCAGCGTTCCCTCTTGGATGGCTCTTACTGGGTGGGCAGATTCCACCAAAGGGGCAGCCTCACAGAGACTCAGGTCCTAAGTTAGAGGTGAGGCTCACAGGTGATAATGTATACCTGGAATTGCACCCAGAAGCCAACCAGCAGCCAACGTGGCTGCTGCAGGAAGGGTGTTACATGGCTGGCTAAATTGGGCTGGACCCATTATCACAAGGGCAGCTGCTTTTTGAACCTCAAGAGCAGTCCAGGACAGAGCAAACCACAGTAGTTGAACTGTGAGGTGACAAAGGGCAGGAGTAATCATTGTGCAGCCTCCTCTTCCAGAAAAGATCAGACCGCCTCTGACTTCTCCAAGATGTCTCCACAAGAGGTAAAGCTAGTTAGCTGGGAACCAGCAGTGCTCAGGCAAGACAGAATCATGTCAGCATGAAACCCACATCCCTGACTCTTAAAGCCAGGAAAAGATAAGCCGAAGTCCATTGACACGGAAGGGGGGGGAAAGGCCTAGGATTTAGCCCTGAGGCTGACCCATATGTAAATGGATGATCTAACTCTAGCTATCTCTATCTCTATCCCTATCTAGGTATCATCCATCTAGCTAACTTCTTCTTTCTTGTCTGCAGTGAAGCAACTTATCTAGCAGGGTCAGTACATGAAGCTGTTGGCTAGTTACTGAATGCACAATTGAGTTTCTGGAGAGTCAAGATTCATTGCTGTGTCTTGCAGCTGACAGCTGCAAACTGAACAGCTTTCTCTATTAGAAGGTTGGACAAATAATTTTTGCTATCCCTCCTAATGCTATGATCTTAAAGCCAGAGGGCTGCTTCCTTGAGCTACAAGAAAGCTAGCAGGGGACCTCTACAGCCAATTTTCAGTTAATGAGCAAAAAGTCTTTTATTTGCAATGTAGACTGTATTTTTTACACAGTGAGTGGTGTTATTTCTTGCACTGCAAGCTACAGGCATTTAGATCAGCTTTGACTGCTGCATATTTTTAGCTTTCTGAACAGCAACTACAAGATGGCTTTATTATTGGAGTAATAAAAAAAAACTTAACCCCAGAAAAAAGAGCAGACCTTCATGAGGACCTTTCTCCCCGCATACCCCAAACGTGGAACTAGTCATGATATTTTTATTGTTGGAATTTATTTATTTATTTGGCTTTGTTTGCTTTATATCCATCTGAGCCCCATAGTGGTTGGGGAATTTCTCCAGCCTGGACGCCTGAGGAGTTCAAGTGGATACAGGACGACATGGTGTTAGAGGGCGGGGTCTCAAAGGGACCCTGCAGCCGCTGTTCCCACCATTTGCCTGTCCTGCGCCTTTCAGCAAGATCCAGTCCACGCCAGTCGCAGCCACACCCAGCAAACCCACTGAAAGGGCAGGTTCACAGCACATTAGAGCAGGAAAGAAGGTATCCCTAGGTGAGCAGGACCACTAAAACAGAAAGCCTGCATCACAGAGGCACACAGGAGTTGCCATACACATTGGCCTTTGTCTTATGTCTCAAAATGTGCATGTTTGCAAAAGCAAGTTTCTCGTCCCTAAAGGACTGAAGGCATGTGGACTACACAGAACTTTCAGAGACTGAGTAGTTTCCAGTAATCACTGTGGGGCAAACCTCCACATGACAAGCAGAAGCAGAACGGATTACATTATTCTCAATCTCAGAAATCAGCAACATTGATTTTAGGGGAATAATGAGAAATTTCCAAAAATGCTGAATTGTTTTGAGAGAGCGAAACAATAAGCAAAACAGAATGAACAAAGGTCTCTCTGTTCCAAGAAACTTAAGATCTGAGATTAAGAGAAAAGAGGGAGGAGGAAGGAAGCTCAGAACAGCTGAGAGCACAATTTCCCCTGCACAGGGAGGGAGAAGATGGGGGATGAAGCCAAAGGCTTGGCGGGAAAGACCATTTTTGAAGCACGTTGCTGGACAGGGCAGTCCAGACTCTCCATTTCTCACCTGCTTCCGCCTTCAGTGGAAGGTTCTGAAAAAGCCATAGAACGCAGTTGGCATTTCTTCTATGACCAACTTGTACCATTTCCCCGTTTAGCCACGCGTTATTTAACGCTGGTGATGCCCAAGACTTACTGTACTAGTAAACAACCCACTGGATAGTGTTGCTTTGCAAGTGGTCCTCTACCATTCTTTCCTAGAACAATTAATCTGCAGATGAAACTGAGTCCCCAAGGGAGCTCACAGTTGTATGCAGCCTTGTCTCCCGCATAAACCTGTTGAGGGAGATTTGTAACTCTCATACCATAAGAAATGCTTTCAGGGAGGAGATGGAGCAGCTGCAGAAAGCCCAATGGCTTGGACCCTTGTTACTTTGGGACTGCGTTCTTCAGACAGAATCCGGAGGCGATCTAATGAGGCCCCCACCCTGAGAAAAACCAGGAGGGCTAGGACTCTTCAGTGACAGCCACCTACTTCTGGAACAGCTTGCCCCCTGAGCTGGGTCATGTTCTCACCCCCCCATGATGGTTTGGAAAGGATGGAAACAGCCCTTCCAGACCTGTTTGATGGCAGTTATGGGTTACTGTCTAGTTTTAAATCATTGTTACGGCGTTTTTCTCTCATGTGCTATAAGCTGCCTAGAATCAGAAGAATAGTCGACATACAAATGGGGCAGGAGCCACCGCCACCAGTCTCTGCTGACATGGCAAGGCCCAGCTTTCAGGCGTCCCCCTTGGTCTCCGCAACTGCCCTCCTTCCCTTGTATCCTTTTTTCCCCACATACAGAACTTGGCACGAAAAGCTACTGGATGCAGAGGAATAACTCTGGAGGGAAATAAAGCTCTTCCTGGCAGCCCCTCCAGGTCAGCGGCTCTGCTGGTGCAGCCTCCGTAACTCTCGTCCTTGCACCAACAAACACACTGCTTCAGAAAGCTGAAGGCTTGAAAGGAGGAGCAAACAAATAAAAAAAGATATTTTCAAGGTGGGATTCTGGGAGCATCCTCCTTCAAATCCTCTAGCAAAGAGAGCCAGGGACTCTCATGCAGATCATGCGGCACTGGGTTTATTTGAACCCTAAAATTAACCACGCAGTAAGACTTCCTGCCCAGGAAATCTGAAGCAGCAGTCCTCTATCCAGGGAGTTGGGAGGCTGCCCGGTTCAATCGGATGGGACTTGATTCTGAGCAAACACGCAGGCATGTGCCAGCACTGGGGCATTCCCCAGCGGCCCCCCTGCCCTTGCCCCCTCTGGGGAGCGGGCTCCCTGAGCCCAGATCAGCTTCCTGTGGTCTCCAGCGGCCGTTCCCTAGCAAGCCTGTCTGGCATCTAAGCCTGGTTTTAGCCCCGCTCCTGCTGCGCGACAGAGGGCACCTCGGCTTCCTATGACTTTGCACCTCCTTCCAGGCAGCGCCTCGGCTGCCCTTGGCAACGGTGCGGTGCTGGGAAGAGAGCAGGGGACCGGGAGGCTGGAACGGGTCCGAGGCTGAGAAAGCATCACTCCGGATCTCGCAAGCGCGGCGGCGGCGACACCCAGAAGGACGGTCCGGCCCCGCGGGCCGAAGCCTGTTCGGCCTCCCGAGCGGGGCAGGAGGGGGCCGCCGGCTGGCCCTGCAGCCCAATGGGCCGGGAGCCGCCCCGCCCTCCTTGGCCGCCCCCGCCTGGTTTCCGCCAGAGGTTGCGGGGCCCACCGCCCCGCCCCGCCCGCGCGCGGCTTGCGCACCCGCTCTTCAAGGGAAGGTGCCCAAAAGGCGGCGGGGGCCGCCACGGAGGACGCGCGCCCGCGCCCGCCACGAGCCAACGCCGCCTCCCCTCTCCCCGGCAAAAGCGGCATCCCGGCCGCCGCCGCCGCCGCCGCCTCTGCCCGGGGCCGCCTCGCAAGGGCCTCGGGCGGCTCGGCGGCGAGGTCTGGGCCGCCGCGTTACCTGTCAGCAACTCGATCCTCTGTCCCCAAACCTTCATGGCGGCGGGGCGAGGAGGCACCTGCGAAGCGGGCGAAGAGGCTCCGGAGCGGGCGCTCAAGGCGGCGGGAAGGGGGGAGAGCGCGGGCGGGCGGGCGGTGGGCATCGCTCCAGAAGGGAAGCAGGCGGGAGCCGGGAGGGGGCTGAGCCCAACCCAGCGCTTGGAAGCGCCGGCCGGCCGAGCCACCTTCCCGCGCCGCGCCGCGCCGCAGCTGCCACGTCTTGCGGGGGGAGGCGGCGGCGGCGGCAGAGCGGCGGGCCTGACCCCCGCCCGCTCCCTCCCTCCCGGTCTCCAGGACGCGGCAAGCGAGAGGGCCACTTACGGCGCGGCGGGCGCGGAGAACAGACCCGCCTGCTTCCTGTGCTGTCTAGCCCGGGACCGGCTCCGGCTCCGGCTCCGGCTGCGCGGGTCCCCCGGCCGCTGCAAGGGAGGAGCTTCCCCCGACCCGGATCCCGCGGGACTCCACGCCTCCGCTCCACGCGCGCAAGCCCTTCGGATCGCCCCTTGGCGCTGCGCGGGGCGGGAGGTCGCGCGGGAACGGGGAGGCGCCACGGGGGGCGGGGAGCGCGGCGGCGTGACGCGGGTTGCCGGAGGGGAAGGAGGCGGCCGTCCGCGCCGCGCCTCTGAGGGCTCCGCTACCTCGCTCCGTCCCCGCCAGCCTCGCGAGGTAGCGGGAAGGCTCCCTGGACCGCCCTGGGGCGCGGTGGGCGAAGGCCGCCCAGCCGCGCCCTCGGCGGCTCAGACGTGCCGGGCCAGGCTCGGGCGCGGCCCTCTGGACTCTGCCGGCCCCGAAACGCCCGGCTTCTTTCTGAGCGCAGGACGGTGCGGTCCTCCGCGGGAAGCGGCAGCGGGCGGGGGGGGGGCTCGACGGATCGGGGGCAGGAGAGGGAGAGGCCGCGGACCGCTGCGTTTGGCGCCGTCTGCGGGTGCGAAGACGCTCCCTCCGCGTCTTCATCCGAGCCGCCAGTGAAGGCGGGGCAAGCGAAGTCCCGGCCCGCGGCGCCTCGTTCCCTGGCCTAGGGAAGGGCTGAGGGGCCCCAGCGAGTCATGGGTACTTTGTCAAATGCCTTATTAAGATCGGGTATGCGCTATTTATGGCGTTCCAACGGTGACTGAAAAGCTGCCAGACTTTATTTTAAAAAAAAGGTTGCTACTGACAATCATTTCATTGTTTTCGAAGTGCTCAGAGAGCCATCTTGGCGGGATCTGCCCTAGACTCTCCCCAGGCGTCGGGCAGGCTGAGTGGCCTGGGCTTCGCTGGGCCTTCCTTTCACGCCTTTCTGAAATGGGGACGGCTCTGGGTGTGCCCCTCCCTGCCGTCTGGCTTGGCACCCGGCAGCCAGGGCCTTCAGCATCTGAAGAGATGGACGCTGAGGCCCCGATTCTGGGCTGCGCCGTTATCCTGCTCCTCGCAATCACCCGGCCAAGCTCAGCCGGTTTTCTCTGCTGGAGACTCGTCCTGATCCTAACCAAATAGGAGTTGAGGATCTGTGCTGTCCCTTACTGCCAGCAGGTTGTCTTCACCGAAAGCCTGCGATGGGGGACTCTGCAACCCACACTGGCCTGCCTGAAGCATTGGGAGGTCTGCGTGGCTGAAAAGGCAGACGACGTGCTTAGCAACTCACCATTTATGTATAACTTGCCATAATTCACTTTTGATCTCTACTTCTTCTTGCATCAAAAATGTTCATTCTACGTCACACGTGTCTAACATTTGCTGCTAGTCATTTGGATTCTCAGCCAACAACAGAGTCTTATTTGCATATAAACATGTCCATTCATGTCTCCAAACAATATACTTTTAACACCACCAAGGGCATTCATTATACATTCTTGTATACACATCTGGTTGCCCAGACACTTTAGATTCTTTTTATTATTTTCCTGTCTTACGTTGTAAGATGTCCAGAGTTGTTTTGGAATTGGGTGGCCTCCAAATCCAATAAATAAATACATACATATATGCATATCCATAAATATATGAAATATTATGTTTCACATCCCTGTCTTAATCTCTGCTTAATGTTAAATCATTTATAGCATTTCTTTCAATTTCATTGCTTGACATATCACAATTCTTCTAGAGCTTTTAGTTTCTATTTTAGTTTTTGCTTTATACTTCTTTTTTGGGTTTTCTCTGATTTTTAAAAATATTTTTAATTGTCAGAATTTCTGCCAGCCAAAATATGCTACAGATTTAGTAATTTGGATTCACAAGTGTTCAACCTTTATGGTGGAACAAGAAATAACTGGTCCAGGTGGATATTTTTAAATATTGTAAATAAAAGCTTTAATAAATATACCGTTCTATAATTATTAATTACTGTGATCCTGCTAAAGATTTTCTGGATGTATTATACAGATGTTTTGGACTGCTTTTTATTTTATTTATTTATTTATTTATTTATTTATAAATTTGTCACCACCCATCTCGTTAAAAAACTACTCTGGGTGATTTACGAAAAAGTTAAAATCAATTAAAAATACAATACAAATTTTAGGTGGAGATTTTGGATTGCAATAGTATTCCATCTTATTTATTTATTTATTTATGACATTTAGAAGCTGCCCCAGTATATCACGACTCTGGGGGCTTACGAATAGAACAATAAAACCAAAAAATTCACATTGCGTACAATCAGATAGACCACACATAAAGGATCCATCATCCACTCTAGTCCAAGGCCTGGGGAAAGAGCCCAGTGTTAAGGGCTCAGTTAAATACGGTCTGACCTAAATCCAGTTCTGGAACATGGAAGATACTTCAAGCTTACATGTCAAAGTTTAATGTGATAGACTGATTATTTCTATACCGCCAAATTTGAAAGACTTCTGGTGGTCAACAGAATGATAAAAGCTGTAAGTACATCCTCCCTCCCTACTGCATACCCCTGTGCCGCACTGGTCCGCTTCCTTCCTCTGGGGCCGGTTCCAGTTGGTGTGCTGGGAGGGAGAGGTCTAGCCCATGGCCCCTGCTTTGTGGGCTTCCACAGGGATCAGCGCTCTCCCTACTCTTGTTTAACATTTACATGAAGCCGCTGGGTGAGGGATCATCAGTATGCAGATGATACCCAGCGTTATATCTCCACCCTGACCGACCAAGAAATGCCGTGGAAGCTCTGTTCTGTTTCTGGAGGCTGTGGGGGTCTGGATGGGGAAGAATAGGCTTCAGCTCAACCCTAGCAAGACTGAGAGGTTCTGGGTTTTAGGGCCTCCAGGGTCTGGGGATTTTCCATTGTTAGTTCTGGACAGGGTTGCACTGCCCCAAACAGCAGCTGTGCGCACCTTGGGGGTCCTCCTGGGCTTGCGGCTCCTGTTTGAGGAACAGGTGGCAGCTGTGGTCAGGAGGGCTTTTGCACAGCTTTGTGTTGTGCGCCAATTGCTGGACCAAGACACTCTGCTCATAGTCACTCGTGTCTTAGTCACCTCCCGAATGGACTACTGCAATGTGCTTTTCATGGGGCTGCCCATGAAGTGCATCCGGAAGCTTCAGCCTTTCCAGAATGCAGCGGTGAGGGCAGTTATGAGTCCTTCTTTCTTGTAAAGCAGGCACCCAATGATCATTGCAATAAACATGGTTCTTCTCCTCTGTGTTGTGCTCCTTATTTCAACAAAAATCCATGACACCCAAGAAAGCAGTTACTCAAAAACCTGAAGAAATGTTCCCTAAGGTCATAGTGACTGATTTTGACCTCAGCCACCCAGATCTGGAGACATTCCAACTTTGACCTTCGACGGGATAGCATTTCCCCCTTCAAGGTTGGTATGCAATCTGGGGGTCTTCCTGGACTCAAAGCACCTGCTTGAAGAGCAGGTATCAGCTGTGCCCAGGAAGGACTTTGCACAACACCATCTGATGCACCAGTTGCACCCTTACTTAGATCATGGGGCCCTTTAGATGGTCACACATCTTGCAGCTTGACTACTGCACTGCTCTCTACATTGGGCTGCCCTTGAAGACCACCCAGAAGCTTCACGTGGTCCAGAATGTGGTGGCATGGGCGGTAATGGGCATGCCTCGGTGTGTCCATGTAATACCTCTGCTTTGCAACTGCACTGGTTGCCAGTTTGCTTCCAGGTGCAATTCTAGGTGCTGGTCATTACCTATAAAGCCCCACATGGCATAGGGCCTGGTTACCTGAGGGACCGCCTGTCTCCCATAACACCTGCCTGGCTGATTCGATCCTGTAGGGTTGGCGCAGTCTGGGTTCCTTTGATAAAACTGTGTCTTCTCTCAGGACCCCGGAAGCGCATTGCCATGGCCAGCTTGGACTCTTGACGAGGAGACTAACCATGAGCAAACACTCCCAGGACCGCTGCTTGAGCCGCCCAGTCACCAGGAGACACAGCTGCCGCTGGCCTCTGAAGGTGAGGAGGCTGAGGTGCCTGCCACCCCCTCCCCGTGCCAGGGCTTGCCGTGCGGAGCAGAGCAGAGCAGAGAGCAAAATGCTCTGCAAGGCTTGTCGCAAGCAAGGAGCCACACCGGGGCTGCTTCTGCTCAAGCTCCAGCCTCTCTGTTGGCAGCAACTGTTCCTTTACCCAGACTCCGTCTCCCGACTTGAACCTCACTTCTGTCAGGTTCGGTCAGCACGAGGTTTCAGGGAAGCACGGGGCTGCAGGGAAGCTCGCAACCAGACCACGCGGAATCCACCGGCGGTAGCTAGCGGGGAAAAGAGGAACCGAAAGCGCCGCTAATTAACGAGCCACCTGCGGCCAGCTAAACAGGAAAACCGCAGCGGAAGCTTTTAATTACGAACTGATAACGGCGCGAGCAAGCAAGGAACGGGGCCGCAGGGCAGCGAAACAAGATCGCAACGCAGCACAGAACCCGCGGGTCTGCACGTAGCAGGGAGGGGCCAACCCAGCCGGAGGGGGACTGGCAATCAAGGACAATGGACTCTGACCGACCCTGCCATCATGAACGATCAGGGGGACATTGGGGGGCCTAATAGCCCACAGCCGCAACGCGATCACGAGGCGGGAAAAAGCGCGGGAAGGGGGGACTATAACAAGTGATGCAATTGTACCAAGCCAGTCCTGGCTTTGCTTGTGACTACTACGTTACGCATGAGTAAACCTTCTTTGTGAACCACACGTGTCACGAGAGTTTCTCTGTCGAACGGGGCAAATCTCACATAAAGCCAGGACTCACCGTCAGCGCTACCCGGTACCACCGAGGAGCGTTTTCTTTCTCAATACAGGCATGACCAGCGACGAGGAATCCGTGGGTCAGCTGGAGCGCGAGGGATCCAGGCTCGCGGAAGGGCGGTCGGAGCCGCCCGGGAGCGACGGGGCAGCGGCCAGGGCCGGGCGCACTCCATCCGAGCGGTGGTCGATGGGTGTGAATCAAGGACCAGACGATTCGGGCGTTACGATGACCCGGGGTTCGGGGTTCCGGGACCGTGAGTGGAGCGAGAAATTCGCCCGACTAGAGGAGAGAGTCGAGCGACGCCTAGACGCCGTGGAGGCGATGCTCCAGACCCTACTGCAGAGAGTGGGGCCACCGGCGGTGAACGAGGAGGCGAGCGACAGGGGGGGCGGTCCGACACCCCCGCCGGCACCACCCACGGCGCCCCGGTCGGAGGACCAACGGGCGGCAGACGCCCTGAGACTTCGAGGTATCACTGGGAAGTTCTCAGGGGACCCCGAACAGCTGCCGCACTTTCTGACGCACGTCAGGGGGTTCATGCAGAGGGGTGGTCACCTGTTCGCTAGAGACGAGGACAGGGTATCCTACGTGGCCGAGCTGCTAGATGGCCAAGCCGCCAGCTGGGTGATCGGGCTGTACGATGCCAACGCGGCGGGACTACGGAGTTTCCCGGACTTCATGCAGGCGCTCCGGGACAGATTCGAGGACACATTGAGCGCCAAGCGGGCGGAGGACGACATCCTACAATTCAGGCAGCGGGGCAAATCGGTATCGGAATATGCCCTGGAGTTCCGGAGGTTGGCCGAGAAGCTCGCGGACTGGCCGGAGTCCCTGAAGGTGAAGTATTTTAAGAGGGGACTCAACCCAGAGATCCTGGAACGGGCACTGGGGCGGGACGACCCGGCCACAGTGAAGGATTGGATCTGGCTGGCCGGAACGGCGGAATCGGCGTGGCGGCAGATCCAACAGAGCACAAGACGACGGGACCAGGCGAGGGACCGGCCGAGGGAGAGGACCCCCGAGGAGAGACGGAGCGGTCGACGGCAGTCCACCGGGAGGCGAGAGGCGACCAGAGCCCCGAATCTGTGTTTCCGATGCGGAGGCAGAGGCCACCGAGCGGCGCAGTGCCCGACGGAGCGGGAAGGCGCCCCACCACGGCCCGAAGTCAAAACCCCGCGTGCGAACGGGAAAAGGACCGGTGACCGACCGCGGAAGGGGGCAGTGGCGGCGGTGACCGAGAAAGGACGCGGGGGGTGGTCGACCCCGGAGACCGCATCCTCCGGAGAGGACTCGGAGCCGGCGGGAAACGAGGCGCGCTCGCACTGAACGGCGTCCCAGTGCGAGCAGGGGAGTCGAGGCGCGCGGACCCAATAGGAGACGAGGACTGCCCACCGTTCCGGGTGAGGATACACGTCCGGGGGTGAGATCCGGAGGGAGGCGCAGCTACGGGCGCTACTGGACTCGGGCTGCACCCACTGCTTGATGCACCCAGCGGTGGTCTCGGGGCTCGGGCTACAGCTGAGGCGCCTCCGGGAGCCCATTTCATTCAGCCAGTTAGATGGCACGCTGGCAGGGGGGGGGCCAGCTCAGTATTACACCGAGCCGGTCCAGATGACGATCGGGAGTCACCGGGAAGAACTGAGGTTCGTGGTGGTCCCGGTGGCCGACTACGCGGTGGTACTCGGCTTGGCGTGGCTGCGGCGGCGGAACCCACGAGTCGACTGGACGGCGGAGGCAGTGCGGTTCGGGGTCGACAGACCGGCGAGGGGCGAGAGCAGAGGGGACCGAGCCGTGGAGACGGAGGCAGCCGCAACCACCGGCGGACAAGCGGAGGGTCCGGGACACCGGGAGACGGGGCGAGAGCAGATGGGGCCCGAGACCCGGGCGGCAACAGCAACAGCAGCAGCAGCAGCAGCAGCGCCGGGACCCCGGAGACCCGCCACGATCCCGAGGCGAGGGGAGGCAGCGGCGACTGGCGAGGCAACCGCAAAGCGAGGGGCCGGACCCGGGGAACCCCCGACGGGCGGCGGAATCCCGAGGCAGTATCGAGACCTGGCGGCAGCGTTCGGGGAGAAGGAGTCTGACCAGCTCCCACCACACCGGCCCAGTGATTGCGCCATCGAGCTAGAGCCAGGAGCGACCCTGCCTAAGCCAAAAATGTACTCCCTGTCGAGGAGGGAGATGGGAGCCCTGCGCGAGTTCATAGACAAGAACCTAGCACGGGGATTCATCCAACCCGCGAAGTCACCATTAGCGGCCCCGGTGTTATTCCGGGAGAAGAAGGACGGCTCGCTCCGTATGTGCGTAGACTACCGGGGGCTGAACGCAATCAGCACGGAGTACAAATACCCCCTCCCCTGATGAAGGACTTGATGTCGCATCTGTCGAAGGGGAGGGTGTTCACAAAACTGGACTTGCGCGAAGCCTACTTCAGAGTTAGGATCCGCGCAAAAGATGAGTGGAAGACGGCGTTCAACACCCCGCTCGGAAGCTACCAGTTTTCCGTGATGCCGTTCGGATTAAAAGGGGCCCCGGGGGTATTTATGCAGCTAATTAATGAGGTGCTGCACGACCTACTCTACCGGGGCGTCCTGGTCTACCTGGACGACATCCTCATCTACACCGAGACCCTGGCGGAGCACGTGAGCCTGGTGCGCACGGTGCTCCAGAGACTGCTGAAGGCACAGCTGTACGCAAAGCTCTCGAAATGCGAGTTCCATCGAGAGCAACTAGACTACCTCGGCTACCGAATATCCAGCCGGGGAATTGAGATGGACCCGGCGAAAGTAAGGGATGTCCTGGGCTGGGAAGCGCCGCGAACCCGGAGGCAACTCCAAAGCTTCCTAGGGTTTGCGAACTTCTATCGTCAGTTCATCCCGAACTTCGCCCAAATCGCCCTTCCCCTAACCGACCTGCTAAAAACCAAGGGCACTGGGAAACCCCCAAGCCCAGCATGGCACTCGCGTGGACTGCAGAATGCCAGGGGGCGTTTGAGGAACTAAAACAGCGGTTCACCGCGGAGCCGATCCTGCGCCATCCCGACCCAGACCGGCGGTTTATAATCCAAGTGGATGCATCAGACGTGGCAACGGGAGCAGTCCTGCTCCAACCCAGCCCGGAGGGGCCATCCACCCGTGCGCCTACGCCTCCCGCAAATTCACCGAGACGGAGAGGAGGTGGATGGTGTGGGAGAAAGAGGCGTACGCGGTCAAGTGGGCGCTGGCCACGTGGAGGCATCTACTGGAGGGGCAACTGAACCGTTCGAGGTGTGGACGGACCATAAGAACCTCGAGGCCCTGAAGACCCCGCGTAAGCTATCCCCCAAACAGGCACGGTGGTCCCAATACTTCGGGAGGTTCAGGTTCACACTGAAACACATCCCCGGGAAGCGCAACTTCTTAGCGGATGGACTGTCTCGCATGCCCCAACACGCCAGCCTACGGGAGGAGATCGTGGACTCCGTCATCCCCGCCAGCAGGCTGGCTGCAAAGGCGGTGACCCGAAGCCAGACCAAGGGGGAGCGACGGGACGCGGCGTCTGAAGTAAGGCAAGGGTTCGCGGAGGCAGCGGAGCGGGACGGTTGGCTCAAGCAGAACCGAGAGGCGCTAACCGGCCAAGAGGGGTTGTGGTGGCACGAAGGAAAGCTGTACGTGCCCGAGGGTTGCCGACGGGAGGTCATGGAGAGAGCCCACGACAGCCGGAGCGCGGGGCATTACGGCTTCGTAAAGACACTCCACTTAATCCGGCGGCAGTTTTGGTGGCCCACGCTCCGGAAGGACGTGGAGGCGTACTCGGGGGTTGCCCGGTGTGCGCAACGGCGAAAGGAGCCAAAGGCAAACCTAGAGGCCTACTCCAGCCGGTAGCGGAACCCGACGGCCCTTGGCAAGAGGTCGCCATGGACTTCATAGTGGAGCTCCCGGAGAGTAAGGGGAAGACCGCCATTTGGGTGGTCACGGACTTATTCTCCAAACAAGCGCACTTTGTAGCGTGCCGGCGAGTCCCCACGGCCGAGGGGCTGGCGAAACTGTTCGTGCAACATGTCTACCGACTCCACGGCGCACCTCGACGTATCGTCAGCGATCGGGGCGGCAACTTCATCGCGCGGTTCTGGCGGGAGTTCCTGAAGCGGGTGGGGACGAAACAAGCCCTATCCTCCGCGGCGCACCCGCAGACGGACGGAGCCACGGAACGCCTGAACGGGGGGTCGAACAGTACCTGCGCTGCTACGTGGGGCACCAACAGGACGATGGGGCGGAGCTACTACCATTCGCGGAGGTGGCATACAACAACGCCGTCCACAAGAGCACCGGGTTCTCTCCGTTCAAAGTAGCCACCGGGAGAGAATTCGTCCCCATGCCGGAGCTGCCTCAGCCGGAATCCCAGATCAACTCCCTGGACGCCTGGTTCGCCCAAATCGACGAGACCCGGCGAGCGGCGCACGCGGCATTGCAAAGAGCCAAAGCCGACTACAAGAAGCACGCGGACCGCAAGAGGCTCCCCGAGGAAAAGTGGAAAGTGGGGGACCAGGTGTATCTGTCAACCAAAAACCTAAAGACGCACCAGGCATCGAAAACACTCAGCCCGAGGTTTGTGGGGCCGTTCCCCATTTCGGAGATCATCAATCCGGTGACCGTCAGGCTGACGCTCCCGAAAAGCCTCGGGAAGATCCACCCGGTGTTCCATTGCAGCCTGCTAAAGTTGCACCAGCCGGGGAACGCCTGGCACAAGGCGGAGGGAGTACCACCACCCATCATGGTCGGGGGGGAGCAGCATTTCGAAATCAACCGGATACTGGACGCCCGGAGGCACAAGGGGCAGACCCAGCTCCTAGTGCAATGGAAACATTTCCCCAAGTCCCACAGCGAATGGGTGAGTAAAACCCACATAAGGGCGCCGGACCTAGTGCGGGACTTTTACAGTAAATACCCCGGGAAGCCGAAATAGGACCGAGGGGGAGTTGTCGTCAGGGGGGCGGCATGTCAGGTTCGGTCAGCACGAGGTTTCAGGGAAGCACGGGGCTGCAGGGAAGCTCGCAACCAGACCACGCGGAATCCACCGGCGGTAGCTAGCGGGGAAAAGAGGAACCGAAAGCGCCGCTAATTAACGAGCCACCTGCGGCCAGCTAAACAGGAAAACCGCAGCGGAAGCTTTTAATTACGAACTGATAACGGCGCGAGCAAGCAAGGAACGGGGCCGCAGGGCAGCGAAACAAGATCGCAACGCAGCACAGAACCCGCGGGTCTGCACGTAGCAGGGAGGGGCCAACCCAGCCGGAGGGGGACTGGCAATCAAGGACAATGGACTCTGACCGACCCTGCCATCATGAACGATCAGGGGGGACATTGGGGGGCCTAATAGCCCACAGCCGCAACGCGATCACGAGGCGGGAAAAAGCGCGGGAAGGGGGGAATATAACAAGTGATGCAATTGTACCAAGCCAGTCCTGGCTTTGCTTGTGACTACTACGTTACGCATGAGTAAACCTTCTTTGTGAACCACACGTGTCACGAGAGTTTCTCTGTCGAACGGGGCAAATCTCACAACTTCATCACACTTGCCATCTTTTAACTTTATGTTTTATTGGGTTTTTCTTGTAATTTGTTTGATTGTGAGTCGCCCAGAGTCTTTGGGAGTTGGGCGGCATACAAGTTTAATACATTATTGGTATTCGTATCCTACTTGCCCCAAGGCTAAAATAGCCTGTTAACCTTTTCTTAACCTCACAACAGAACCCAGGATCCCTGATCCAAGGGATCCATCAGCAAAGTCCCACCCCGTCCCAGGCAAACATCTGAGGAGGAGCCTCGGGTGGCGACTGCCCCCTGCCCCCTGCCCCCTGGCCATAGGGCTCTGTGCTCCTGCAGCCGCTTCTGTATGAGAGACTAGACCCCAGGTTTTGTTCCTTGTGGCGTTTGGTAGGGATAGTGTTATCCCATAGGATGCTCATCCTCCTACAAATACCCTCTGTGGCTGGATCTGTCCCACCTCCAGCAGCTGCAGGCGCTTGCTAGAGAGGAGGATGGGCGGCAAGCACGGGGAGGAAGGGACCTTTCACCTCTCCTAGGGAACTGGGAAAGGCTCGCCAAGCGGTCCATGATAAAAACGGTAGCCCATGTTGGCATCTTCTTTCTCAGGCCTGAACCTCACAGAGACCCTGGCCACATATTTTCATGACCCATTTCACACATCAGCCAATGGCCTAGGCCCCTCAGTTTCTGACCCTTTGCCCAACTGGCCTCCAGTTTCACACAGATGCTTAATCTCTCAACTGAAAAACAAGAAAGCAGCAGGACGAGTTTTTGGTTTGTGGGCCTCTGTATTAGTCCCCCTTCCCCCTTTACCACTATCAACAGCTTTTTTTTCCAAACAATTTTTATTAGCCAATACAGGCTACAAAAATACACATAGAAAAATGCAAAAGAAAAGAAAAAGTGGAAGAAAAGAAGAAAAAATAGAAAATAGAAAAGAAAGAAGAAAGAAGAAAGAGAAGAAGAAAGAAGAAAGTAGCAACTCCCCCTTCATCCCAGCAAATAAAAACAATCTTAGTAACTTATCACTTCCTCTAAATACAACATGATCTCACTTCACCTCGTATCTCATCTATTGAATAAAAAAGAACAGAGTCCAAATGCTTCGTCAATTGTTCTTCATCTGCAAAAGTTCGGTAAGGGCAACCAGATGTAACTATTTTTCTGCTTTAGCCCTGGTCAAATAGGCCAATCTTGTATTCCTTTCCTTAATTTTTAAAAATATCTTTTAACCCCTTCAAAAAGAATCCCAGAGCTGGTTTTCTGTTCATCAATGTTTCAAGCCAAAAATCTTTCTGAACTTTAACAGATTTCTTTTGCATATCCAATAGATAAAATTTATCCTTTTGTTTGTCATAAGTCCTTCAAAACCTTGACAGAACTCTTCTGTATATCCAGTAAAAAGAAAATATCCAAGTCGGTTTCTTGATTGTACATCTCCTTTTGGAGTAAATCATCCATCAGTTCCATTTGTGGGCCCATATCTTTCTCCATGTCCTTCTCATTACTTAGTACATTTAAGTCCCAGTTCGTAGAGATTTCAGTCCTCCGTTGCAACTTGTTTTACAAATTAATTACAGCTTGTTCTGCCATTTTTGTCAAGAAGTTTATCAAGTCTGTAAAAAAACTCAGCAGACTGTCCCAAATTTGCAGTGTGGCTTTTCTTTACCTTCTAGCTCCCTCTAGTGTCCCTCCTTCAACGTCCCCTTGTGGTAAAAGAACTCAGGATGTTCACCTTTTTCCCAAGAGAAGAATTCTTCTAATTAATTCAGAACTCTTTATGGGCATTTAAAATTATAATTCCAAGTCCATCTGAGCCCTTCTGATGGAGTTTAATCTGTTGTTAAACTATCTAAAATTCATATTCTGAGCACCCTTTTGTTGTCTAATCCAAAAAAGTAATATTTTTCAAAAGCTTTTAAAAGTCACATTTTAAAGTTCTTTCTCCAAGGAGAAGGCGACTCACCTAGTGAATAGAGTATAACTGGCCATTCTGAAGGTCTTAATCCTTTTTAGGAAGCAGAAAAAAAGAAAACAAAACAAATCTAAAGTGATTAAGAAATGAGGCTTGGTCGAGCTTAGTGTCCTTTAAAAAGGCTGCGTTGATGACTGTGAGCAAAGATGGTTCCTCCCTTAACTCCCAGCCACTCAACCCTTGGCCAAACCACAAAATGGCAATTCCTGCGGTTTACTCACAAGTAGCAGCTGTACAGAGTCACGTGGGCTGTCTCAAAGATCTCTCCTTGACCTGGAGAGGATCCTGCGTCCCATACCGAACTCTGCCGCAGGGCCACCTCTCTGCAAAAGGTCATTCAACTCAGCATGACTCTCAAGGGGAAGACTGGAAAGTACATCCACTATCAACAACTCCCTAAGGCTACCCAGGGATTGGAACTATTCCAACGCGCAGCCAGTCTATAAGAAGGTGATAAGAATAGGAGGTGCCACCAAGGTCTGTTCCTAGCGCTTGGAGGTTGTAGGGATCTGGAGCGGGGAGAAGAGGGTTCAGCTCAATCCTGGCAAGCATTAAGGCCTCCTGGCTCCAGAGGTTTTTCACATTTAACTCTGCCGGGGATGCACTTCCCCGTCAGAGTTGGTCTGGCATTTGGAGCCCTCTCCTGTGCTCAAAGAACAGGTGGCAGCCATGGCTAAGGAGGCCTTGGCACAGGCTGGTCTCATGTACCAGTTGTGTACATTCCTGCACCGGGAGGCCTCGCTCACGATGACTCATGCCTTAGTCACCTCCTGCTTGGATTACTGTAATGCACTGTATGTGGGGCTGCCCTTGAAGAGGGAAACACCACTACTCCCATTTGATGGTGAAGTGCCTGGGAGTTGGACTGTGGGCTTCCCACCTGATATTGAATGTTATTCCCCCTTTTTGCCTTTCCTTGGGTGAGAGCCAGAGGCGGGCTTGGTGGGAGGGTGAATGGTTGGAGCCTCTGCCAGCTGGTGGGAGCAGCGGGGTAGGAAGGAGCTCCTGGACACTGAGTGTGTGGGGGGGTGAGTGTGAGTGGGTGTGAACGTGTTGATCCTCTCTCTGGGACTTTGAAGAAGGGTGAATGGGTAGGAGCAGCAAGGGACGGATCCTGTGTAAGTTTGTGTGCGAGGCTGTGGCAACGACGTGGGGGAGGTGGTGGCTGGGCTCTGATGGCTCTGAGAGATAGCAAGCTAAAGAGCCTCGAGGGGCCCAGCTCCCCTCCCAGGTATGGGTGGTAAGGACAGTGGATGCTCCCCGGTTGTGGGGATTGAGGGGCGTCGATATAGGGATGGGGCTGCTGTTGGGGGGATGGGGGCAGGCCAAAATATTATGGTGGTGATGGGCAGGGGGAGATATGGCGGGAGACGGGGAGCAGGCCATTCCTGGGGACCGTGGGACCATTGTTTGTTGCCGGTTTCATGGTCCACCTCCTCAGTCTCAGCCCCGGCACCCTGTCCGCAGGGCTTCAGAGGCTCTGCTGTGGCAATTGTCAGCTGGGAAACTCTTACAGCTTTCAGGGGCGCTTCCCCACAGGTCACCGGATGTGAGACCCTGTTCATCAAGTTGGGCTCCAGGGATCAGCTGGGACTGCTGCTGCTGTACTGGCCTCCCTGCTGCACAGCAACTTCCCTGCCTGAGCTCCTTGACGCTGAAGGGCATTGTTTTGATACACAATTTTACTCTCTCTCATAATGTGTGGGCATGCATGTAATAGTGCACTCTATCTTATTTACAAAGGATTAAGTTGCTTTGTAAGGAGCACAGCGTTTCTTTCCCCCACCTTATCCCTTTGTTGAATACCTGATTGCCTTCTAAGAGAACACAGAATTCCCCCACCCCATTTCCTTAAAAGCCAGATGCCTGAAGCCATAAATTAGATCGGTACCAGGGAGAGAAGTTGCAACGAGAGAGGCCCTAAATTCCAAAGAAGTTAGGTATTTAAACTTAGATTCACCTCTTTAGGCCCACCTTTACTTTTCCCTGGGTCATCCCAAAATTCCCTTGTATGGATATGAGGGGATGTACTATCTGAAATATCTGAATATGCCTATAAAATCTTTGTTGCTTGCTTTGCAAGGTGTGGTTCTGGGCAAGTTTCCTTGAGCCATCCAGGTGGTTTATTGGCCAATAAAACCTCTGTTAAAAGCCTCATCTCAAGTCTTATTTGGCTTTACTGAAACTTGGGAAATAAAAGGTGCCATACGCCATTTTGGCAGTGGAGTTCCCCAGGCTTATGGTCCTGGGGGACTTCAATTTGCCTTCTCTAGGGCTGGGGCCTGAGGGGGCTCGGGAGTTCATGGCCACCATGTCGGCCATGGGCCTATCCCAAATCATCCAGAGCCTGACACAGAACAGTGGTCATTCACCGGATCTGGTGTTCCTGTCAGAGCAGTGGCTATGTGATCTGAAATTGGGGGAGCTCTTGGTGTCCCCCTTGTCATGGTCAGATCACGCCCTGATCACAGTGGGATTCCCTAGCACCACTATCCACTGCAGGGAGGCTGGATCTGTTAAATTGGTCTGCCCCTGGTGACTAATGGACCCAGATGGGTTCCAGAGGGAGTTGGGGGCTGTTCCTCTTGGTCTGCTGCACGGTCCATCTGAAGCCTTGGTAGCCGCTTGGAATAAAGGGGCGGCTGAGGCTTTGGATCGGATCATGCCCATGAGACTTCTCTCCTCTCAGGGATTCCGGCACTCTCCATGATTTACGGAAGAGCTAAGGGAGAGTTTATGGAAGAGCTAAGCGTTTCTGGTGCTCGACAAGGGACGAACTCAACCGAACATGAGAGAGCTGCTATTCATGCCTACTTAGTGGTGATAAGGGCGCCGAAGCGTCATTACTCCTCTGCTCTTATTGCGTCTGCAGATAGCCGCCCTGCAGCCCTGTTTTGGGTGACACGAGCCCTCCTAGGTAAGGATGGCTTGGAGAACCTTCTGCAGGGACGTGGGGCGGAATTTTCTTGGCATCTGTCGGATAAAATCGCTCAGATTCATTCTCAGTTGTACACTGACTTTACTGCAGGTCCAGTGGAGGTGCCTAGGGAGGAGTCTTGCCTTGTTACCTGGGAACAGTTTGAACCTGTTGGACCTGAGGAAGTGGACAGGGTCCTCGGGGCTGTGAGCGCAGCCACCTGCTCTTTAGCTCCATCCCCTCCTGGCTGGTTAAAGCAGCCTGGCGGGTGTTGTGTGAGTGGGTTCTAGCGATGGCTAATGCATCTTGGAGTGAGGGGGTTGTTCCCTCACCTCTTAAGGAGGTCTTGGTTTGCCCCCTCCTCAAGAGGCCATCGCTAGACCCCACTATTCTGGACAATTTTCGTCCAGTATCTAACCTTCCCTTTTTGGGAAGGTGATTGAGAAGGTGGTTGCGCAGCAGCTTCAGAGGACCTTGGATGAAGCGGATTATCTGGATCCCTTTCAGTCGGGATTCAGGCCTGGGTACAAGATAGAAACAGCATTGGTCGCGCTTTTGGGTGATCTCTGGTGAGGGCGGGATGGGGGTTGTGCATCCATCCTTGCCCCACTTGACCTCTCAGCAGCTTTCGATGCCATCAACCATGGTATCCTTCTGGATCGGCTCAGAGGATTGGGGGTGGGCAGCATGGTGTTGTGCTGGTTCACCTCCTTCCTCCGGGGCCAATTCCAGTCAGTGGTGGTTGAGGAGGAGATCCCGCCCTCGGCCCCTGTTATGTGGGGTGCCACAGGGTTTGGCGCTCCCCCCCCCCATTTAACATCTACATGAGGCCGCTGGGTGAGCTCATCTGTCACCATGGGGTGAGGTATCATCAGTATGCTGATGATACCCAATTATACATCTCTGCCCCTGGCGAATTAAGCAATGCTGTGAATGTCTTATCCCAGTGCCTGGAGGCTGTGAGGGTCTGGATGGGGAACAACAGGCTTCAACTGAACCCTGGCAAGACTGAGTGGCTGTGGGTTCTGAGGCTTTCTGGTCCTAGAGTTATGCCATCTTTGGTGCTGGATGGGGTAGCGCTGCCCCAGACAGACCCTGTGCGCAATCTGGGGGTCTTCCTGGACTCACGACTCCTGCTTGAAGAGCAGGTGGCAGTCGTGCCCAGGAGGGCCTTTGCACAGGTTCATGTTGCGTGCCACTTGCACCCATTCCTAGATCAGAGGGACCCAATCACTGTCATTCATGCCCTGGTCACCTCCCTTTCCCGCCCACGTACCCGAGGACTCCCCTGGATATGAAGCTGCTGCTACTCTGCTGGCTGAGGCATTTCCCAAGACAAGCATGCCCAGGGCAGGGCGCTGCATCTCCAAGGCAGAGGCTTTTGCTAGAACTGGGGCTGGACAGGGAGATGTGTTATGGCCCACCTCCTTTGTTCGCTGGAAGCGGGTGGAGGCCTGGCGCCAATCTTCCTCTGGCATGTGCAGCCTGTTGCTCCTATCCCCATTCAACAGGGTAGTTTTGCTGTCAGTGGTAAATAGTGCCAGGGGTGTAGATCCATTGGTGGCTGAGGTGTGAAACGGGAACGTCGAGAGGTTAGGCGCATGGGGCACCTGGCCACCCGCCATTCCCTCCAATATGGCGTTTTGTTTTGGGGCTCTGACTCCTCCCAAGGGGGCCTCATAGAGGTCTTCCATGCAAGCTTTCAACGGTTTCCTCTTGGGGGAGGGCGTCCTGGGCGCTGAGCTGAGCTGAGCAGCATAAGATGTGCCTCGGCTGGAACCAGAATACTGCATCCAGTTCTGACCATTTAATTTTAGGAAGGACGCTGACGGACTGGAGCAGAAGGCAACCAACACGGTAAGAGGCCAGGAAGGAAAACCCGACAAGGAATGGTTAGAAGTGCTAGGAACGTAATTCTGCAAGGAGGAAGCATTTGGAAGCTTTGCCAGAGGAATGACTGAGAGGTAGCCCAGGCTTTTGAGCTTGCTATAGCTCCTGCTTTCTCATTCTGAATCTGTAAAGAATTATGTATAAATAGTAGGTTTGCAGAAATGCATCATTTTTAACTTTGCACTGCAGAGAGGTTCCTTCAGCTTCTGTTCACTTAAGAATTAATCAAAACATACCATCTGAATAGGGGATGCCTATCTGCGTACCCAATGAAAACAGCATGACCTGCTTTAAGAACTGTAAATATCATTTGAGGTAGGCCAGGTCAGCAAATAAACACCCCAGGAACTCTCCTATAATGGATAACTGAATCTTGGAAGCCTGACAAGTTTCCCTCTCCTTTTCTCTTATACCAGAGTCATAGTGGGATAATCTTGAGTTTCTTCCTCACCCTACCTGGCTTTCTGGGCTAAATTCATGTTCTAACAGCTGCCCCATGCCTTCTTCAAAGCTATCTCTGTACTCCTCTGGAGCTATTATATGATAGGTCCAAGTTTGAAAACAGGTCTTGACAGAGAACTTTCTGCCTTTACACGCAGTTAATATACTACATAGCGAACAAAACGTGAAAGACAAAAAACTACACTGCAGGCAGATTACCCATAAGATTAGGAAGATACCAGATTTTTATTTGGAGCAAAAAGTTCAGGAGATAAAGGGAAAAGAAAAAATAGAGATTGGAGGAATACTCCCTGGTAAGAGGTGGTCCACCCAAAGATTAACATAAACACTTTATCAGTCACACAAGATGTATTTGTAATTTTGGTCATAAAAATTTAAAATACGATGCACAAGCACAATGGTATATTTCTCCTTGGACTCCCCCAAATTAGGATCGGTTACTATTTGTTAACCAACAGTACCTTTGTTTTCTTTCCAACAAGTAAAACTGTGTCTCTAGATATAATATGCATTCAGCATCCCAGGCCTGGGGTGAATGTGTTAGTGGAGCCCGTTTTTTTTTAATTACTGTATGGCTATTTTTGTCTAGGCTGCTATGCTTTGTGGCTATGTTTTTAATTGTTTTAAATTGTATATGAGATGTTGTAAGCTACAGCCTTTTGGAGTGGGTTGATAAATAATAAACAAAGACTTAATTGCCTTTTTCATATTTAACAAGTCTTAAAAAAGAAATTATTCCCCACAATTGTGCTACTTTCTAATTTCACATGGTCTACTATGTGATCTCTGATCTGGAAGACAATAGGAGCCTCCTTGCCTCAGACTAAAGTTTACAAATGTTCACAGCAGGCCTCATCTACCACCTCAAGCAAACGTTCTACAGTTCTAAGCACGGTGCAGGGCCTGCTTACCTGACGAAGCACCTGTCTCCCACAGCATCTGCTTGGCTGGTTTGATCTAGCGGTATTGGCACGCTCCAGGTTCCATTGATTAAACGCCGCCATCTGTCGGGAGCCTGGAAGGGCATCTTCTCTGTAGCAGCATCTGCCCTCTGGAATGAAGTTCCCCCCAAAATTCAAATGGCCCCCCCAATCACTATTTCAAAGAGCCTTCAAGACCTGGCTCTCTGCCCAGGCCTTTGGCAAGGATGACTGACGCCCCTTTCTTCTTTTTTGTCCCCCCCCCCAGTTTGTTTTCTTTGCCATGTTGTTCTGCCTTGTGCTACTTTTTGAGTGGTTTTGTATTGATTTTTGTTCTTAAAATTTTAACAATTGTAAACCACCCAGAGTTGCTGGGAGTTGGGTAGCATATCAATTTAATAAATGATATTGACAGAGAATATAAACTATCTTATATCCCAAGAAGCAGCTCTTTAACAGGAAGAATTCTTTGTCCTTTGACCCTGGATCTAGTCACAGAACTGCAGCTCAAAGACTTTCTTTCAAGAATGCTGTATGTCTGATCACCTTCATAAGTGCTAAGAGACAGGTTATACTCCTTGAGCCTGTTGATGGCCCTAGGAAAGGCCACTTTACTGGTAAGTAACAGGAAACTAGGGGGAAAAAAGCATAGTTACAGCGTATGCTAACATTTCAATTACAGTATTTGATACAGAATACTTGCTATACAAAAGCTCATTTTTCCTTGCATTTCTAGAGTTCTTTAAATTATTAAAACAAAGATCAAATAGAAAAATTAAAATGTTGATTTTCCAAAGCGATTAGTTGCTGCTGCTTTTTCTATTCAATCAGAGCCAGAATATTCTTATGGATCCAACTTCGAAATACTATTGGAAATAATTTTAATTGGAAACGTGAACATTGGTTCCTCCCCGTGCTTGAACAAAACCATAAGTCCACAAGTGTTTCCTACAAAGTCTCACATGGTCTTCGTGCTCTCAGCTATCCATGTCAGTGAATTTTCTCTTTTTGTAATTCTGGATCAGGCTAGATACTGTGATCTGGGCGGCCTGGCCCATTTCCCAGCACTGGAAGTCATGGAGTCCCTTCTGGCCAGTCTGAAATAAGGCTCGCTCCAACTCATCCAGCCGGGTCACGAGTGCAGATGTGTCCTCATTGAAAGTATTCTGGGAAGAGTCCATGATGTGACGGAAACGGCCAATAAACGTCTAATAACAGAAATAGATTTATTTAGAATGGAAGAGGTTCGCTTGAATCCTCAAAAGGAAATGACTGGTACCTTCTGCAACGAATGGAATCATGGGGCTCCTCTACATGGAGTGGCCAGACTTCACAGTACCAGCATAATTTTAGGGTACAAAAGATCAGTTATGTGCCAGGTTACATTTTAATCACATAGCTGTTAAACTGGGGATGGGAAGGTTGTGCAACTCAGTGCCCCCCGATGTCTTCAAATTTCAATTTCCAGCAAAACTAGGCAGAGTAGTTTAAGACTAGGCAATATGTCCCGAAATTGCCTACCCCTGTGCCAGACAGCACTAACTACAATCCTAGCAATACAGCAATAGCTGGAAGGTCAGAGATCCCCAGTTCGTGTGCTACACTTTACATTCAAAGACTGCCAGAATGAAATGAACAACACAAGTGTTCATGGATTATATGCATCTAACTCGGGGGCAGGGTCTAAATCATACAGTTTTGATCCAAATCGGCACTAATAACTCAGAACTGATAAATAACAACCCTACCCCCGCCCCCAGGATCAGCTCTTCAAAGTCTTTCTGGAATGGAAAGTTTTAAAATCACAATAACTGGCATTAAAACAATATTTTGGTTGGCCCTAATAAAAGAAGATGTCATCTAGGCAACTGCTAGATGGCCACAAAGAGATAAGGAAACAGTACTTTGCCACCATTTTGTGTTTGTTCAGATTTCTATAACCTGGACCTGATAACCACCAAAGGTGTGTCCAGTAAAGCAGAATTTCTGTTAAATCCAAATAGGGTTTTATGCATCTGTATTTTACATATTCATGTTTTAAAAGGGAAGGTGATTTTATACATGCGTATATACAATGATGAAGCAGATCGCGTCCATTGCATTTAAATCTGCTACACTAAGTTCTGTTAAACTGAGGACTTCCTGTATCACTCTACTGAAAATTGTGGCTATTTTTTTTCTGCTCATATTTGGGGTTACCTCTCTCCTGTTAGTAGTGCCTTACTGCTGTCAAAAACCATTATGATGATGCCTTTTGGGCAAAAAACATGCACTTGTAGTCTAACTAATCTAATAAGAAAAATATCAACCTCCCAGTAGTACAACTTAATAATAAAGAAACATATACACCCCAACAACAGTTTAATACCTCCAATAAGAAACATTCTGGTAAAAGTTCTTTAAAAAGAAAATACTGCTTTTTCTTTGGGTAAGAAAACATAACACTAACCAACCTCTTACTTAACCATCATCTACATATTAAAAAATCCTAACAAAACCTATACTGCACAAGAAGTCCTAATATATCTGAAGTATTTTTTCAGTCCAGTGTTTAAAATGAAAATTGCTTTGGGCCTTCTCATTCATACAGAGGAGGGGAAAGCACAGGAACCCTAAGCTTGGGTTGATAACATATAACCATGATGTAGAATTACATTCAGATTAGGCTACTGTGCAGTGCAGAATGGGTAGGCAATAGGTTAATTGAATAGAGAACAGAACGTCTGTTTTTTTCTTCTACTGTACATACAGAGGTAGAAAGTGCTATAGGTGCATGATCTGAATTCATCAAGGCCCCACAATCCAGAATATTGGATCAGGCAAAACTTTAAATATAATACTGAGTGAGAGGAAGAGACTGAGATAGCAAGCGTGGACCCCCACACACAGACACATGTATGTTAAATTGTTTTTAAAATGTTACTTGTTTTATTCGTTTGCATTAAAATTAAATGTGCACATTAAAAAAAACCCAGAAAACTTAAGGTAGTAATTTATCTAATGTTTCTAATTAAATTCTATTGTAGAATTTAAACTTTTTAAAAAATCCTGCTTTATTCCTCCAAAAGAGAGAGTTGTTGAGAGGCTTATAAACTATTAGAAGCATATATAATAATCATTTCATAACAGTTATTTTGATTAATAATTTAAAATATTAGAAGCATATATAATAACTATTTGAAGATTTCAAATATATATATATTTGCAGATTGGAATTTAGGATTTGGGGCATAGCATTAGTGACATATTTGAAAACTATGTTTGTTATTCTTAAAGTTTAAATCCTGAATAGCAGAAATAAATTCATACAAACTGTATCTACAAACGCTGCCTGTATGATCTAATAAACCCGTAACCACTTTTCCATAAATTCCATCAAATTCAGTGATATCCACTGCTGAATATTTATTTATCTTGCTTATTTCAAACATTTTTATCATTCATGCTAATTTGTTCAGAATTCTTGGAATGGCTTAATCCACACACCTTTTTTTAAAGAAAAATGCTTTGATTTCTGCCTTTTTCAGCTGCTCTGACTGAAAAAAGTTGCTGTTTATAGTACAGCAACTGAAAACATGAAGGCTAAAATGTTAATTTTCCAGTTTAATATTTGTTTTCTTAATCAGTTATAAATATGTAGCAAATGCCATTAAATGCCACTTCCTTTCTCTCTGACGCATATACTTACTTGTGTTGTAAATCATATTTGTGTTCTGCCTCTGAATTCGGCTTGGTATGATGGGGCTCAATGATCTCCCCTCTCCTGTTCAACATCTACATGAAATCATTGGGTGAGGTCATCCACCAGTTCAACTGATGATACCCAGCTTTATATCTCCACCCCAAGCTGTGCAGATGTTGTCAATGTACCGATGCAGTGTTTTGAGGCTGCTTGACAGGAACAGACTTCTCCTCAATGGCTGTTTAGCCCCCCAGGGTCAGGGGTGTTTCCATCGCTGGTCTTGGATGGGTAGCAGTTCCCCATTCAAGACTGGTGTGCAACTTGGGGGTTCTTCTGAACTTGCAGCTACTGCTCAAAGAGCAGGTGGCAACTGTGGCCAGGAGACCCTTTGCACAGGGTCATCTTGTACACCAATTGCAACCCTTACTTGACCAGGAGGCCCTTCAGTTACTCATGTCCTGGTCACCTCACAACTGAATTACTGCAATGCACTCTACATGGGGCTGCCCTTGAAGACCATGTGGAAGCTACCACTGGTACAAAATGCAGCAACACAAGCGGTAATGGGTGCTTCTTGGTATGCCCATGTGTCACTGCTGCTATACAAGCTGCACTGATTGTCAGGCGGCTTCTGGGTGCAATTCAAGGCGCTGATTATTACCTATAAAGTCCTGTACGGCATACAGGGTGGTTACCTGAAGGTGTGCCTATCTCCAATTGTTTCTGCTTGCCCAGTACCTTCCGGCAGAGTGGGTGTGTTCCAGGTCCCTTCTATTAAATTTTGTCATCTTGAGGGTCCAAGGAAGCATGCCTTCTCTGTTGTGGCCCCCACCCTCTGGAATAGCATGCCCCCAGAGATAAGGACAGCGCATTCTCTCTTGGGGTTCCAACAAGCCTTTAAGACCTAGCTTTGGTGTCAGGCCTTGGGTTTATGTATTTGTGGGGCCCTGGTTTGGCTTGTTATTGTTAATTGTTTTAGTCCTGGCTGCTTGTGGTGTTGTATGTTTTTAACTGCTTTTATTGTTTTTGTATTTGTAAGGCACCCAGAGTCTTCTGGAGTGAGTGACTATAACAAATTTAATAAAAAATAATAACAATAGTAACAATGGTGTCAGAAGCTGTAAGAAGCAGACCTTTTACCTGTAGTATGGACTGAGCTAATTCCATATTTTCAGGACTGTCAAAATTGAGTAACTGGGACCCAAATCCATAGTAGTATGGCCCCAATTTATGCAGGTCAACCACATTGGCATCAGCATTAAACACTGTCCGCCAGCTCTCCTTGTAAATCTTTGGTAGCTCCACAGAAAGAACCCTCCGCTTGTCATACAAGCCTTTGGCCAACCAGAGAGGGATTTCCAATTCTGAACCCTGCATATGCCATAGGACAGAACACAAAGAGGTAAAATACCAAAGGATACAACTGAACATCCCTAATGTTAATCTGAGTAGCTCTATAAGTTTCTCCAGAAGAGAAATTCAACAGAGATCACAAGACATCTGTAGCAACTGATTTCCCAAATCACTCTAAAACAGTACCTGGCAAGCAATCTTGACTGCAACCTGCAAGGGAAGGAAGGCGCAACAGAGATAGACCAAAAGCTAGTTGCACTTGTGACATGGCGCAGGCCTCTTTCAACAAAGGTGAAAGCACCCCCAATGTGAAACCTACCAAGCCAAAAAGCTGCCTTGAAACTCACTGCCCCGCCGCCCGTGTCACAGGTTCTTCACCTGAGGGAGGGATGCTAGTTTCACAGCGGAACAGAGATGTACTCGTAGGAGTTTTCCACCAGAGAGAGAGGCTTTCACGAACTTCCTACGCAGTAATCTCGGTTCTCCCCATGGCTTACAAGCACGGAAACTGAATTATCAGCACTCTGCTTCTTGGGGTGGGGTGGGGTGGAGGGGTTTTGAGGGCATGTGGCGTCGCTGCGGCCAGTCTGTCACTGACCGTATCTGTCGGCGACTCCGCTTCTATGCACGCGGTACAGTTGCCGGTTGGGCCGCTCAGCCCTTCTGGACACAGACGCGGCCCCGCCTGGCGCTGCCCCGGCACAACGCAAGAGGCCGCACCACGCCAGTTGGGCCCAGCTCGGAGCAGCCAGTTCCGGCCTCGCCCGTTCAAAGGACGCGCGAGGGCGGCCCCGACCCCGCACTTCCGGGCACACGCTACTTCCGCCGCGCGGCCGCCGGGAGCTGTAGTCCGCAGCAGCGCGGGATCGCCCTCACCTCCGGGAGCGCTTTGTCGGGCGCGGCAGCCCCGGCCAGGACGGCACCCAAGCGAGGCCAGGCGACTTCGGCCCGGCACGGCAGCCGCTCCTGCGACATGAGGATGTCGGCCAACGAAAGGAAGTTTTCCTCAGGACCGAGCGCGGCCTCCACCGGCGCGTAAGCCTGGGCCATAACAACCTCCAACACTCCCGCCCGCCAACTCGCCTTTGAGCAGCCCCTGCGCCTGCGCAGCGTTCCCAGGCGCCTGCCGGCTTTCCATTGGCCGGGAAGGGCGGGGGCGGGCTCCTCGGCGAGGCCTGCGGCCCTCATCCGGTTCCGTTTCGCTTTGGGAAGCGTGAAGGTTTCCTGGCACGGGATTGGCGGCGCCTCGGAGTCCCCCGCGCGGGAGGAAGAGGCTCCCGGCTCTGCGGCGCCTAGTTCTGTCTAGGAAGCCCAGTCGGTTCCTCCTTCCAGCCTCGCTCCCGTATCCGGCTGCATCCCCTCAGATCCTGGCTGAAGCCCCGCTAGGTCGGTCTCGATTCGGCTCGCCGCGGCCTCCCTTTTCCCGCGTCAGACGGCCTCGCCTTCCGGTGGAAGATCTGGGACCGGGATCATCTCCCAACAGGAGGACCGTTTCACGTGGGAGGCTCTTCGGATTACTTGTCAGGGCCACACTTGTACAGCTTGCGATGTGGTAGTCGTACCTGTTTCCCATGTACTGCTAGAGTGCTTCTGTCCAATAAAAGGGAGAGAGAAACATCATCCGTTGTTAGAAATCGGAATTGCTCCTCTGAGTAGGAGGTTATCATTTCTCTCCTAGGTGATCAAGCAGCTATTTCTAATCTAAAAATTTGGATTGCTAATTTTTTACAAACAGCCATGGCTTGCAGAAATCACCTGGAGCTTCCCTTACACTAATAATTGCTTCAGGCTTTTCTGTAAAAGTTGTGTTTTATTTTTTTAACATTCTATCTTTTTGATAGTAGATATGTTGTTATGTCATCTCTGAAATATTGGTCTTGGACAATAAATAAATAAAAACTCTCATCCAACTTAGATTAGAGCGCTGTAATATCCTACTCATGGCTTCCTTTCAGCTTGCCACAAAGCTGTTGATATACACATTGGTTACAATTACTCAGCTAACTGTGTATCCATCTAATGGTGGTATAGACCAGCCTACATTTTGACATCTTTTCTACTGTAATCAGAAGCTGTCAAATGCTTCACTGAAGTCAAAGTATCATAGTAGAAACCTCACCAAGGAAAATAAACAATTAGAGAGGAGCCACAATCATTTTATATGAAGTCCAAGGCTAAAGTGAGTCGTGCACTTTGCAGCCCGGATGAAGAATGCAGTGCAAAAGTTCACAGGGCGCTTCTAAAGAAATTCAACACAATATATAAGAAGGACATGCACATAATTTCTAGAAACAGAAGGATCGTTTTGGAAGGAACTGAAAAGGAAGAGAAATAAGGGAGTGAAATCTCAGTGTATATTCACTTCCTGAGCAGAACTTTAGTCCCTTTCTGCATACTGAAACAGTTTTATAAAATTCCATATACAGATAGTCCTTGACTTACGACCACTCATTCAGCGGCCGTTCAAAGTTATGATGGCACTGAACGAGGGGGACTTAACTATTGGTCCACGAAGTTGTGGCTGTTGCAGCGTCTCCAGGCCATGCGAACACAATTTGGGTGCTAGGCAACCAGCTCACACTTAAAATGGTTGTAGTGTCCTCTGGTCACATGATTGCCATTTGTGACCTTCCCTGCCAGCTTCCCACAAACAAAATCAATGGGGAAGCCGGCAGGAGCTTGCAAGTTGCTCCTGCTCCCGCTGCTTTTTCTCTGGAGGAGTCCCTGGGTTGCAGGGCGAGTGTGGGCCCCAGGCAGGTGGGTTGCAACCTACCCAGCCACACTTGTGCTGCAGCACCCACTTCCTACCCGCCCACACTCCATAGTACCCGCCTACTTGCAAGCTGCCTAAGGAAAGGCTTGTTGTGACCAGGATTTGCAACTTCCTGCCAGCTTCTCCATTGACTTTGCTTGTGGGAAGCCGACAGGAAGTCGTAAGTCACAGTCGTGAGGTCCTTGCTTAATGACAGCAATGGGGACTGCTGGGATTGCTGTCATTAAGCAATGTGGCCACGTGACATCATGCTGCACGACCACATCACTTAGTGATGGAAATTCCGGTCCCAATTGCCATCGTAACCCGAGGACTACCTGTACTTAAATGTCTTCATTTTGGTCAATGACCAGTGTAAAACAGCCAAAAACAAAAGTAATAAGGGAATAGGGCAAGCAGTCAAAAACAGCATACTCTGTCCATGTGAATTTCCTAATGGCTGTCGTGCTTCTTTGTGCCAGTGAACTGACATAATCGATATGGGCCCTGCAAGGTAATTTTAGTTGGGGTGATCTCAATGCGTGAACAGGCACAGTTCATCAAACCTTGCATGCCCGTTTCCACACGGAAGGGTCCAAGATGGAAAATCTGGGAATTGGCAAGAGGCAGTTTCATCCTGTGCAGCACCTGAGGTCGGGGAGGTTGCCTGAAAGTTTCGTTTAGCTGAGCCTGACTTGGGAGCCATTTAATTCTGCAGAGATTTACCTGCTGATACTGGCTGTGTAGAAGCTGACTCAGAGAGTTTCAAACTGGTCTCCTGGTGACCCCAGCAGCTACAGTTTAAGCTGCTCAGGAATACGCAAAGCACCACCTGGTTTGGCTATTAAAAGAGAATTATGTTTTTGTGATTTGTAACAGCTTAGGCCAGAGCTAGCTGTCTCTGCTGCCATAAAAGTTTCCGCCTGAGCCAGCCTTGGAGGTTTTATTACCCTGGGACCGTGGGTTGCTTTCCAAAGAGGTTTTCCTTTCTGGGCGTCACTTACAAGCTGCAAAGAATGGAGGGAGCTTCTTGGACTGGTTTTGGGCAAACACTTCAAAGTTGTTATTTAACAAATTCAAGTTCTTGTCAACTGAAATGACAGCTTGGGCCACTGGACATGGCTTGGCCACAAAGCTTACTGCCCTGCCATAGCTGCTTCTTGTGCTCCTGTGGGCTGGGAGGTCAGATGGAGAGGCTGGGTGAGTTAGAACATTCAAATAAATCCTTTTCTAGAGAAGCCAAAAGCTCTAATAATTGTTCTTTTTTCTATTTCTGATTAAAAATCCCATTCAAGCACCTGAGATCTCTTGGAGGTGAGAATAGGAGTCTGGCCAGAGTAAGTCCATTGATGTTTTCTTAGCTTAGAGAAATTTCTCAATCTTCAGCTGGTTAGCAGATTTGGAGGAAGGCTGCAAACCAGGACGGGCTCTGTGGCATTTCTTCCCTGTTCCCGTGTTGTTTTGTGATCATGCTGATCTCATGTACAGGAACGACATACAAGAAATAAAAGGTAAAGGCAAAAGAAAAGAAGCATAGAAAGTGAAAATCATTGGGGAGCTTGGGTTCAGAGCTACTCACCCATTGCCATCTTAAGCTCCTGACCAGTTTAGTCCCTCTATTTTGAAATGCAAGCATGTACTAGGTCATATGTCACATTATGGCTATCTTCTCAAATATGCTAAAAATGAGGCATTGGGGAACCTGTGCTGCTCTTTCATGTGGACTGAACAAACTATGATGATCTGGAAATCTTGAGTTTTCAAAGTCCCAAAGAAGCTTGACAGTTATGCCTGAAAAGGCAGAAGAAACTTGTGAAAGGTTTACCCCGTTCGACTCAAACTCTCGTGACACGTGTGTTTAGCAAAGAAGTTTACTCAAGTGAAACGTAGGTAAGTACAGACAAAGCCAGGGTTGGCTTGGCACACTTTACATCGTAATTTATAGCTCCTCCGTTCCCGCGCTTAACCCCATTGCTTGGTTACAGATTACCCGCAGTAATCCCCCCCTCGCTCAAATGGCAGATTCAGTCCGGTTCTTTTGTGTTCTTGATTGCTTTCTATCGGTGGCGTGGTTGTTGTCTTTGTTAGGTTTTCCTGTTACGCGCATAGCCGGGTGTTCTTAATCATGCGCTGATTGCTGCGCTCCGCTTTGTTTGTAGCGCCCGAGGCAAGCTGGCGCTGATACAAAGTATCCGCTTGCGGTTCGAGTCAAGCGGCGACACCTGGTTGTAATCAGTTCGCGGTTTCTCACTTCCCCTTTTTCCTGGCTAGCGGCTGAGCAATGCTTTAGTCATGCCGTGCCACGTCGGGTGAATCTGACAACTTGAGGATGAAAGACAATTCTTATTATATAATTCTGTAAGCACTGTAGCTGCGCAAGACATTTTGCTTTGTAATTCCTTGTGGGGTGGTGGTGGCAGAAATCCAGGAATTTTAATATCATAACTGGAGAAGCTAATTACAGTCTTTAAAAATTGTGAATGTATGTAGTAATTCTGTGTGTGAAAGCAATTTATTTCTAATATGGAAATAATATTGCTGGTGGAGGCACCCTGTATATGTGTAAACATTATATTGGCATGCATATATTGACTAGTTTGTTTCCTGCATAGGCTTCGCATTTATGGCTTACTTCTTCCGAGAGTACATTAGGCCCACCTTGGCCGAGTTGTTTTGCCAACAGATGTCCGGGTAGTTCATCTCTTTCTCCCAGCTGTGTTAGTACAGTTCTCCAATCTTTGAGTTTGCAGAAAAGTATGCCAGCCAAATTTGGATTGTCCTCTTAGCTAAACTTTAATCTGCTCAGTAATAGGGTCAGTGACTTGTCCCTTCCTTATAGTTTTTTTCCAGATTAATTCAAGGTCAGTAGACTTGTTTGCTGTGTTTCTCCTCCCAGCCAGTATCAGCAGCTGGCAGGAAAACCATCCCAATTGCTCTTCTTAAAGTGGACAGGGCAAGTTGAGGCAAGTGTGGGTCGGCTCCTGGGATGGAGGTTTTAGACACTTCAAGTTGCCCAAGGTGCTGTTCACCAGTGTGATGCTCTATGCCGGTCAACTTAGTCAGTAAACATGGGCAAGCTGAGCTGCTGGAAGACCAGTTTCCACGTGCCCAAAGCTAGCCCATCCAATAGGTCAGCAGAGCAGAGAAGGGGTGCAGGATGAGGCAGAAGGTTGCTCACACCATGCACTGAGAGCTTCTCCCTCCCTCCTAGCCCGTCCCCACCCCACCAACCTATCGGCTAGGTTGTTTTTGCACAGAGCTTTATTAGTCTTCCAGAAGGCTGGTTGAGCAGTCTTCCTGCTCTTTGGGCCAGAAGTGGAAACTGGCAGAACTCTTGTCATTTTTCACCCCAGCTCCCAAGTACCCAAACTGATTAGTGCTGCAAGAGAATGCCACTGCTGGCAGCTAGTGGCTGCCGTGAGTGGCATCCCATGGGGCGTACCAAAAGGCATTTGTGTAGGCAAAATGCATCTGCCTTCCCAAGTAATAAAAACCATAAGAAGGACAGCCACAGAAGCCCCCTTGTTAGCAGAAGCAGCATAAACCAGTAATGCACTAATTTCAGACAGAAACAGTGACACAACTCTTTCACAAACTGATTAGCAGCCCCCCCCTTTTTTTTACAGACAAGTCCATCCATTCTTTAAAAGATGACTGAAAATGTTTAATGAAGGTTTGGTGGTTTTCTAGACAAGAGGTGCACTCGTGTATATAAGGAAATTATATGATACCTGTGAAGGGCGGGTCAGGCCTTACATGGGCAAGTGCTCAATATTCAGTCTCTCCTGCAACCCAAGGCAAAACGGTGACATAGGGCAGTAATCGGGGGAAGAGGGTGTGCCAACAGCCCAAAGGGAGTTTGGCAGTACCAACCCCTGACCGCATCATCACCAGGATTATTAATGAGGTGTTATGGTTGAGAGGTATTTAAGCTGCCTCTGTGGTCGGTTGGGGTGACACAGGGGCTGCACAGAGACTTTGGACTGGGCAGCCATAATAAGTTTAATAAATACATAAATAAAAGAATCATGAGGATGTGTCATCTAAAGATGGTTGGGGTCTTTGTGCTGGGATTAGCAAAATGTGTCCATGAGCCCTATGTTTCTCTTCCCTTATTCTGTAGTCTGATCCAAGAAGGAATAATCCAAATCTACTTGGTTTAGCAGTCTCTAACAACCAGCTCACGAGAATATCTTTCTTGCTTCCTCTCCCTTGTATCCTTATCCAAACATTCTCAACTAACCCTCATGCTCAAATTCCTGGATCTTAATATATGTGTGTATTATTCAAAGAACTTTGGGTTTTGATTTGGTAAGGATGTATGATAGAAAAATACTCCCTTGTTAAATGATGTGTATTAACCAAAAACTGAAACAGGGAACTGTCCATTTCGGAATTCACAGACTTCAGATAACTCTGAAAGTTTATTTAAAATGATAGGCTCACTTAACATAATTGGTGAAAACCTGGATATATTAACACAGCTCTAGTGCAAGTGGAGACTATGTCCCTACTGATGCTCCTGGACCTCTGGGTGGCTCCTGAAATCCCTGATCATGGTATGGCCTTGGACCAGCTGAGAGAGTGGGGAGTTGGAGGCATGGCCTTGTTGTGGTTCTGCTCCTACTCTGAGAGCAGGCATCAAATGGTAGTTCCCCCTAGTTACTCCCCCAAGTCTCCTTCCCAACCCATGGAAGCCACATGCGAACAGAGGATTAATTAGATCCTCTAACAGGTCAAATTTAGGGAGCATTACGTTCAGCTCTAGATCCCAGTTCACCTTGTCTTCATATTAACTTCCAAATAATATTTTGCTGTTCTCTGTGTTTTGTCTTATTTCTCAACTAATATAAATATGAAACATTTATATTTTAACCCATAACCAATTTATGAGTCTCATAAGCTGAACTTCTCATAAAGTTATGAGTTTTTTAAACCTCAAAGCTTGTTCTTTATTAATTCTTCAAGAAGCATTCTTTAGTTTTAAGACTTTGTTCATCTCTGGGAGCATAGAAATAATCTCTTCCTTGTGGTTGAAATACAATTAATTTGAAAGGGAACCCCATTTATATCTTATTTCTCTTTTTAGAAGTTCTTCTGTTGAAGGCTTAAAGGCTTGTCTTCTTTCCAGCGTGGGAGGACTAATATCTTTTTCACCTCTTGTAGTCTCTGAGCTTTTTGCAGAAAATATTCTTTTACCCATTTACAAATCTTATTAGTTATATCTTAGGTTCTGCATTTGATTGGACTTAGAAGAGACCACCTATGAGCATGTTCCATGTCATCATCTGAAATCTTTAAATCTGGTAGTTTGTCATTCAGTTTTGACACATCCAATTAAATTAGTCTTTTCTGCTTTTTTCCTTGATTCCTCTAATTTCAAATTATGGCTTTCAGGGGTGCTGTTTTGCAAGTTACTGGATGTGAGACCCTGTTCATTAAGTTGGGCTCTAGGGATCAGTTGGGATTGTTGCTACTCTACCAGCCTCCCTGCTGCACAGCAACCTCCCTGCTTGACTTCTTTGACTCTATTTCTAAGCTGCTGGTGGAGTTCCCCAGGCTTCCTTGGGTGGGGTCTGAGATGGCTCAGGAGTTCATGGACACCATGACAGCCGTGGGCCTATCCCAGGTCATCCAGGGCCCAACACAGGACAGTGCTCACATACCTGATCTGATTTCCTTGTTGGAGCAGTGGCAAGGTGCTCTGGAACTGAGGGAGCTCTCTGCGGCTCCCCTGTCATGGTCACATCATGCCCTGATAACCATGGGACTTTCTAGTGCTACCCCACCACCACCACAGGGAACCAGGACCCATTGGATCAGTCTGCCCTGGCAACTGATGGACCCTCATAGGTTTCAAAGAAAGCTGGAGGTTATTGCTAAGGGTCTGCTGCACAGTCTGACTGAGGCCTTGGTTGTCACCTGGAATAGGAGGGCAACTGAAGCCTTGGATCAGATTGTGCTTCTCCTTTCATGGATCCCATCTCTCTCCATGGATTACAGAAGAACTGAGGGAGATGAAGCAGATTAAGAGACACCTAGAGTGCTGCTGTCAGAGAACGAAGAACTAACTTGACCAAGAGCCGCTATTAAGGCCTACAGGTAATCTTCTCTTAATATTTGTTAAGCGACCTTTCTAAGTTATGATGGTGCTAAAAAAAAATATATGACTGGTGCCCAAAATTATGACCATCGCAATGCCCCTGCAGTCACACGATCGCAATCAGGGCACTTGGCAACCAGCTTGCATTTATGACAGTTGCAGCATCCCAGGGTCATGTGATCACCATTTGCAACCTTCCCAGCCAGCTTCTGGCAAGCAAAATCAATGAGGAACTATGTGATTCGCTTAACAACTGCAGTGATTCTAATGACTGCTGCAAAAAAGGTCATAAAATTGGGTTTGGTCACATGATGATTTGCTTAATGATTGGATCACTTAACCTAAATTCTGGTCTCAATTGCAGCTGTTAAGCGAGGACTACCTCTACTTTGTGGCAATAAGGGTAGTGAAGCGTCAGTACTTCCCTGCCCTTATTGCGTCCATGGATAGGTGAGTGGAGGCCCTGTTTCAGGTGACCAGAACCCTCTTGGGTAGAGGGGACTCTGGGATACATCTCCAGGGCCACACAGAGGAGTTTGCAGAGCATCTGTTGGACAAAATTGCCCGGACTTGTTTCCAGCTAGATGCAGTCTTGGTACAGGTCCTGTGGAGATACCTGGGGCAGAGTCTTGCCATGTTATCTTGAAGTTCAAACCTGTTGGGCCCAAGGAAGCGGACAGGGTCCTTATGAGTATGAGCTCAGCCATCTGTCTGTCAGATGCATGCCCTTCTTGGTTGGCGAAAGCTTCCAGGGAGGTGACGTGGTTGAGTTTCAGTGGTGGTAAATTCTTCTCTGAGAGAGGGGGTGGTGCAAACACCATTTAAAGTGGTGTTAGTCTGCCCTCTCCTCAAGAAGCCATCACTGGACCCAAGCATTCTGGACAATTTTCCTCTAGTATCTAACATTCCCTTTTTTAGGGAAGATTATTGAGAAGGTAGTTGCACAACTTCAGGGGGTCCTGGATGAAATGGATTATCTGAATCCCTTTTAGTCAGGTTTCCTGGGTATGGGACTGAGACTGATGACCTCTGGTGAGAGTGGGATAGGGGTAATGCATCCATCCTTGCTCTTCTTGACTTCTCAGTGGCCTTCAATACCATCAACCATGGTATCCTTCTGGAGTGGTTGGGAGTGGGTGGCACTGTATTGAGCTGGTTCTCTTCCTTCCTTATGTCGGTGAGGTGGCGGCTGCGCGAGGAGCCGAGGGCCGGCGAGCTGCAGCAGCGACGGCAATGGGGCCCGGGCAACCAACCGCACACGAGGTGAGGGCGGCGCCGAGGGAGACCGGCAGAGGAGCCAGGGCGGCAAACGCACGAGAGAGTGTGGCAGCAGAGACAGTGTGATTCGACAGCACCACCGGGCAGGCCAGGTCGAGCCGCAGAGGCGGCGCGGGAGCTGAGGACCCCACGGAGCTGGGCGAGGTGGCGACTGCGCGACGGAGAGCCGAGGGCCGGCAGGCCGCAGCAGCGACAGCAGCGGGGCCCGGGTGACCAACCGCACATGAGGCGAATACGAGGACGGCGCCGAGGGCGACCAACAAACGAGGGGGGTCAGAGACCGCCGAGGTGGCAGTGGCATCAACGACGAAGGGCCCCGCAGCAACGCAGGGGTCGGCTACAGCAGAGACGGTGGCAGCGGGACCCGAGGGCCCCGTGGCAAAGCAGGCGGCGATCACACTGGCATCAAGAGCGGGGGCAGGAGCGGCGCCGGGAGCCGACTGGTCCGCGCCAAGCGTGAGTGAAGCAACCGGCGGTAGACCGGGACCTGGCCGCGGCCAGGGGAACCTGGAGGGTTGTAGGACCCTGAGGGAGCCGCAGGAGGACGACCCAGCTGGAGGCAAAAGACGCAGCCCGACCCCCAAGGGAGAAGCAGGGGAAGGGAGCCGAGCAGGAGCTGAGGCAGCGCTGTGCAGAGGCGAGCGAGGGAGACCCCTGGTTGGTAAACAACAAGGACTCCCTGAAGAAACAAGGGACCTGCTGGGAGCACAAGGGGAGGCTCTACGTTCCAGAAGCTTGCCGGGTGGATGTGCTCCGGAGAGGGCACACCGAGGACACTACGGGACATTGGGTTCGTTAGGACTTTCCACCTCCTGCGTGAACAGTTCTGGTGGCCGTCTCTCCGGAGGGATACGAGGGAGTACGTGGCCAGCTGCTCGACGTGCGCAGCGGCGAAGGAAGGGTAGGGGAACCTTTGGGGACCCGTCCTATAAGTGACTCGGCCATGGTAAGGCCAAAGCCCCAAGCCAAGGAAAGGCACACCGATATGGCAGATGGCGGGGGCAGCACCCTAGTAGCCCAATTAAGAGGGGGACTTGTCTTCAGGGGGGCGGTATGTCAGGTTCAGCCTGCACCACACGCCTAGGAACTTGCCCAGCCGCGCTTTAGTCAATTTCACCGCTTTAGTCAATTTCACCGCTGAGCGCTAGCGCAGAAAGAGGAAATGCAAAACCGCAAGCTAATGAATGGGCCCCCTGGTGCCACTTCACTAATCTGGAGCGGATGCGTTGTGTTAATGCCAGAGGGCCGCAGGCGCTATAGACAAAGGAGAGAGCCGCGGAACTGAGGAAGAGATCAGCGCGCGAGGGGATGCTCCCGGCTGTGACAGAAGCCCCAACGAAGGCAGCGACCACGCCACAGGCAACAACAATCAAAAAAACAAGAGAACTGGGCTGAACCTGCCATTCCAGTAGAAGGGGGGGATTACAAGGGGCAATCTGCAATCTAATTTGTAATATGTAACCTAGCAACGGGGCCCGCGAGGGGATTGAGACAACTATAAAGGAGTAATGTAAATGTACCAAGCCAGTCCTGGCTTTGCTTGTGACTGCTACGTTACGCATGAGTAAACCTCTTTTGTGAACCACTCGTGTCAGGGAGTTTCTCTGTCGAACGGGGCAAACCTTACACCTTAGTGGCTGGTTTCAGTCAGTGTTGATTGGGGGCAAGAGGTCCTGCTGTTGGCCCCTAAATTATGGGGTGCAAGGCCTCTCCAAAGGGCCAGCAGCTCCTTTGGCCAGTTGTGCCTCATCATCATCATAAAACAGCAAAGGACAGCTGTGGGTGGCAGGGGCGGAGTGCAGGGCAGCCAAAAGGGCAGAGATGTGGGGGAGATAGGTGGGTGGGGGGAGTTGAAGTACACAATGCAGTTCTAAATGTGGGCAGGCTGCCAAGCACCCAAATTTTGACCATGTGACTGCATGGGAACTGCAACAGCCATAACTTTGAGGACCGGTCGGTCGTAACTACTATTCATTCAGTGCCTTTGTAACCTTGAACAGTCGCTGAATGAATGGTTGTTAAGTGAGGACTACCTTTATTCATCCATATAAGCCTTAATCTATATAAGGCATAATCCTCTGCCATTTTGAGGATTACTATTTCTACACATCTTCTCACTGTTAATTGTTGGATATCAGTTTATTCAATTATTAGTTTAATTGTTAAGATATTAGTTTATTTTTCAATATTAGTTAACAATAAACTGCAAAAACCAGCAAAATAGCAGGGTTGTGAGGAGAGCAATTGGCTCAGCATACCATCTTCTCCAGTGGCTAACGACACCTACTCCTTGTAGAGATGAGAATAGAGGTTCCAGTGAATCAAAACTGCAATAACTGTGGGATTCATGCCCTCAGTTTGCATGTAATCAAAGAGTTCTATAGTCTATCCCAGCTTGGAAATTTATAACTGTGTACTTAGATTTAACAGCCAGGCTACAACAGACACGGGAAAAAGCAAAGAATAATAGGCAGGATAAAATGTTGCTTTGAGTTGTACATCTGACCTTCCTTAATTGTTGGATAGTTGAAAGGGAGGACGGGTTTCCTGAAAAAGCTATCTTCAGCCAGTCTGGGCACTTATTTACTTGGAATAAAAGGACATTTTGCAATTAAGTACCCAGACTGTCTGAAGAGATGTACAACACACAAGAGATTAGATCAGCAAGGAAGTCACCTCAGACCTCACCGGTCCCTTGAGACCCCCAGGCCTGCTGACAAAGCCAGGTCTTGAGGGACTTCTTGTGATGGAAGGCACGAGCAAGGAGGACCTGGCATGGAGGTCCAGGCCATAGGGAGGGGGAGCGGAATCCCAAGCATCTCCTCAGTCCTCAGCCGGAGGTGTGAAAGTGAAGGAGGAGACTGGCACCACCCTCAGGAATTCAGAGCGTGTAGTTGCTGTCGCGGGGGGCTAGGGTTAGCCTGGCGAGATTCTGTCTAGCAGGTGTAAGCTAATAAAGTAACCGAATTGTTCCTGAATTGTCCTGCTGAGTTTCTTGGGCTGAACCTGGCACTTCTGGAAAATAAGGAGGGATGGAGTTGACCTCACTTTGGAAGGGAGAGTGTTCCACAAGGTGGGCGCCTTAGTAAGGTGGGGTGTTATTTATCATTTAACATACTTATTAATCCAATCTATGCGGCTGCCCATCTATCCAGGAAAATCTGGGTGGCAAACCAGGTCGAGGGGTTGCGCTGGGGAGGGAGGCCCGCTTTGGGCTTCAGCGCCTTCAGGCCTCGGACTTCCTCGGGGACGCGAGCCGCCCAGAGGCCGCGTCAGGCTGCCAAAGGCAGGCCACGCGTCGACCGGGCGAGGAGGGCCACTCGCAGGCCGCTCGGAGACCCGGCTCGCGGCCGCCTTCCCAGCTTCCGGTCCTGGGCCTCCTTCCAGGCAGCCCCGCCTCTGCCCCGCCTCCGCGCGCTTCCCGGGGGCGGGGCGGGGCGGGGGTCCGCTGCCCTAGCGACGCGGCGGCAGCGCGTTGCCGGGGCAACGGGGACGCGCGCGGGCCGAAAGGCGGAGGGGAGGCGGAGGGCCGAGGCGCGCGGGGACGACCCGCCACCGGGACTCGGTGCGTTGAGCGGCTCCGCGCTCGCCCCCGCTTAGCGCCGGGCCCGGGGGCTGAGCGTGGTCCGCGCTGAGGGCCTTCGTTTCCCCGAACGTCTCCCAGTTCGCGAGAAAGAAGAGGGAACTCGGAACAGTCGCCCGGCGCGGTTGATAATTCAGACCCACGGAGTCGGCCGTCGGAGGGGCTTCCTAGAGACGCTGGTTGGCTGGTCGATCTGCCTCGTGAGTCCTCCTTGGCGGAGTCCTCCTCTGCCCCCCTCGCCTAGCGGGATCAAAGCAGAGGGGCGTTGAGCCCCTCGACCTGCGGGAAGGGCAGCCCGAAGCGCTGGGCGGCCCTGGGAAGGCTCGGCCCCGCTGGCTCGGCCAGCTGCGGGCCACCCACCGACCCCTTTCTCTGCTTTCGGAGTGCAGATTTACTGTAAACGAGTCTGGTGGTTTAGAACTTACTCTCCGTCTGGAGTTCTAGTTTGTAAAGATTTATAAAGAGACTTTTGAGCGGGGGGATTTCATAGGTAGTCCAAGCTCTCCACAAAGAAATGCTCCGTGCAAATATTCCCGTTTCATGCTTGAAGAAAATCATATTGATTGGAACATGTTACAGCTTCACTGGACACTGAATTGGACCGCAGATTCCACCAATAGCTTTACTGAAATCCTGCGGTGTTCACAAATGTGGAGCTGTGTCTGAAATGCTCTGTAAAGTACCTTTTGTGATATGCCAGGCTGCCTCAGCCTGAAGAAGGAGAGGTTCTCTGCCAGAACCAACCGTCCTGCCTAACACAAAGGAAGAAGTGGAAAGAGATAATGACTGTTCTATTGTTGCTGAAACACAGAGCCCGAGTTTACAGGGAAAAAAAATAGTTGCAAGATAGAAATCATACCTTAAGATAGCTTTTTTTTACTCCTTTCCCCTTCAGGATCTATTTCTAAGAATAGTAATTGGCAGTTATTTTTGGTTATATGGATGAAGTCCAAATAATACTGTGAATTTCAGATAATTTCCCCTCTCAGCCCCCTGCTTTAAAAAAGCTTATTCTTCTTTCAGAGGCTGACAAAGATGTTAACAGATCGAGCCCAGAAATCTCTGGATCCCTTGAAGTTACCAGAAGGATTTCAAAGCAAAGTGGTTGCACCTCGCAATGCAAAGCTGGTTAGAGAAGAAAAGAAGGATGCTCCAGTATGTTCCTTTTTAGGGGCCACAACCTTTTGGGATTGATGAGCATATGTGGATATTTAAAAATGTGTCATGGGATGAAGGAAAACTTCCTTGGGTTGACCTTGAAGCTGGTGACTATATGACCTCAACTGTGTTCTTTTCTTGACAACAGTGCTGAAGTGGTTTGCTTCTGCCTTCAGCTTGGATGTTTTCTGACTTCCCAGTACAACACCATCACCACTAGCAACAACAGTAATAATTTATTAAACTTGCATGCCACCAGACTCCCAATGGCTCTGGGCGACTCACAGCAAACAAATTACAATGAAATCAATAAAACATAAAAATAAAGATAAAAGATGGCAAGTATGATGAAGTGAAGGATCTCCCTCTCCCTCACTGAAGGCCTGGGTGAAGAAGGTTGGTCTAGTCACCAACCTTGGGATTTCTTGATGGTTTCCTATCAAATCATTGCAAAGGTTGGTCTGATAGTCTGAAAACACTCATTTCCCACTAGGCAAACTGGAAAGATAAGCAAAAAGCTTGACCAAAAATACAACTCCAAAGCAGGGGAGGTCTGAGCTTGAACGTTCAAACCCACCTGACTGAACTTGCATTTTTCAAGTCCAGCACCCAATTCACTGAGGACAAACTGATGAGTGTCAGGATGATGATGTAAATAGAACAAGATATGAAGTACTGGTAGTCCTCAACTTACAACCACAACGGAAAAGGAAAAGCTGTTCTTCATGAAGATCTTGATGCAGGTTTGTTTCTCATTACAGCTAACACCATCTGCTTTCCTGAAAGAGATGTCTCTCACAACAGAACAAAGACTGGCAAACACCCATGAAATGCGTTTGCCTCGCATTGTCCAGCTTTTGGACATGAGTGAAACCTCACACCAGAAAGTAAGTATTTTCTTTCCCTTTAGTACACCACCTGTGGGGCTGCTTTCTACGTACAGGCATGAAAGGGTTTTTGCTTGGCATTGTCAACGCAAGGGATACGTTGAAAGAAAATTAGAATTTCAAAAATCATTTTCTTTACAAAAAAGATCTTGACCAGGTGCAGGATTTTCTCAAAAGATAAGAGAGAAATATTTGTATTATTTTATATATATTAAAAAGCAGAAGAGATGGCAAAGGTAATATGAAGGGGAACAATTGTTTGAGAAATTCCGAGGCAGATGTGGCAAAATCTGATATGGCATCCTGGAAGTGGGAATGGGAAATGTGCACCTTTAAATGATCAGGGACGTTTCCTCAAACTTGCATGGTTAGGGTTTGTTTATTCTTTGCATGTACCTGCTACCCAAGGGAGAACATCCAAACTGTGCTGCTTTTCACTCTACCCCACGTGATACAAATTTATTATTAGCAGATTTTAGATGCCTCTGAAAAAAGTATGTTACATGTTACGTGCTTGGGTGTATTCCTGTCTGCCACTTTATGCATAAATAAAATGCCTAACATTAGTATAATATCCAAAATAAATAATGTGTAAAATCCATTCTGATTTAACAGATATTCTGCTTGAAAGGACACTCCTCTTTAGTCTGTTAAATGAAGAGTTCACTGTCATAAAATCAGTGACCGTTCTCTTTTAATGGAGCATCAAGCCCTTTCTTCCTGGAGCTGAGTTGCCTTACCATATTTAATTGAAAGGCCAGTCCACGTTGCAGCCAACATGTGGCCTATAAAATAATAGTTTTCACCTTAGTTACTGTATCCAACTCTCAGCAGCCAGGAAGGAGCCCTGACTTATCCATCTATTCTTCCTTGGTCATGGCAAAGTACAAGCTCATCAGTGAAGCTCCAAAGCAAAAGGCTGGCAGGATTTTTCCTACAGATATTAAAATAGCAAACACTGCAAACAATAGCAGGACTGTGCTATATAGTAGTCAAAGCTTTCCTAGGAAAAAAAAAGCTTTCTGGTGAATATTTGCATCTGCAATGGCACTTAAAAGCACCAGAGCCTCGCCAGACAGCCTTGTGACAAGAGCCTGCACATTGCTGAGAGATCCACCAGCATTAATTTCATTTACAAAGGCATCCATAAATAACCCAAGTTGTTGACAGTGACCGATTTTTAAGCTGACTTCACATTTCGGTCAAGTATATTACTTTGGTTCTAATTAATGGTTCTTATTTAAAATATTAGCTGCTCTTTAGCTGATGTTTTAATGGAGATCTAGTGGTTATAGATGCAATGTAGCTGCTTTATCCAACTCCAGTATTTCCATATGTGCCTCTGCATCTTCAGTTCTCCTCAGTTGATCTGGACCGGACTCTGTTTCAACCATTCCCATCGGAAGTGATTTTTCAGAACTATGCCCCTTGTGAGCTCTACGAAGTACCACTGATTCTGAGGAACAATGACAAGGTAGAGTTCATCAGTAGACTTGGGACATGGTTTGGTGGAAAGGGGTCGTGGAAAGAAAGCTCGCTTAGGTTTTGTGCTGCACTTTCAAAGAGTTATAAGAGCTTTTCTTACTGAATGATAAGGCCCCCAACAAACTCTTTCAAGAGAAATGTCTGCTTTAATGCAACCGATTTCACGATGAACTATAACAATATCTCTTTATTGTATTTTTGTTAATACTATGAACTGAAAGATTTCCAGTTTTGATGAAGATTTAAGGCTTAACACGTTCTTTGAAGACTTCACTCTTAAAAATTCAAGCAGAACTATTTTAGCTTTTCTTTCTGTTTACTGTTTTGACATTGCATGGGCAGAAGGTACAACATGAAGCCAACTTCTGTACTGCCAGTGTTCTACTCCGGAACAAAAGTAGGATTTAAATGAACTAGTTAAGGATGGAGAGTGAAGTGTAATTCCATGTTATTGTTGTTTATTTTAAAATTTCAGCTGCCAGAATTTACTCTTGCGATCCAAAGATGTTCAGACATTCTGTTAGCGATGCATTTTCATCAGAATAGCTGAGCTAGTACAGTTATATATTCTTTGCTCAGCTGAACAATCATAATTAGATTATATGGCTTATGCATCCTTTATATTTTTAGCCACAAACAGTCCAAAATAGCTTTCCTTCCCTGCAATTTAGTTTCCTTCCAGTTTCTGTAGTAAGGTGTTATTTAAGGGCTTGTAGTCCTCTTGTGCAGCTTGTTTTAAATCAATAAAATGCAGTGCAAATTCATTGTGGCCCTTGTTATATTTCCCATCATTTTTTTCTCAGCTAAGCAAAGGAATTGCACAATATGTTGAGATTAATTTGTAATTATTTTGTATTCTAATACATTTCTGGATTTCTTGGAAAATACATCCATCTCATCTGCAACTCTTTTATCTTTTTTTCTGAAACTATACTAAAAGGGAGTAAACCTTACACCTTAGAGGCCTTTTTGTTTCCAATTTTGGTCAAGTTGCTCCTTTTGGAGCTTCGTTGTACAATCTGTGCAGAGTGAATAGGATAAAGAAAAGCCTTAATGTAGCATTCCTGAACAATGCTTGTATTGAAATGCAACTCCAAAAACGTCTAAGAAAAAGATGTTGGAGTAACATTTAATTGCAAACTGAATATGAATCATCGGTGTGTTTTTGCTGCAAAAAAGGCAAATATAGCATTAGGCAGTATTAACAGAAGTATTAACATGATTTCCAAATAATGGGAAGTAATGATTCCACGTATTTTGCTTTGATCAGACCCATTCCCTTTGAGTATTGTGTCCAGTTCAGTGCACCAGCTAAGGAGGATTCAGGCATATTAGAATAAGTTCAGAGAAGTGCAGTGAGAAAGATCAGAAGATTAGAAATTGTTCACAGCTAATCTAAATGAGTTATGGCCTCTAGGGCCAGATGAATTACACCCTAGGGTATTGAAGGGCTTAGCAGAGGTAACTCCAGAACCACTCTCTATAATCTTTGAGAAGCCTGGAGAACAGGTGAGGTCCCAGAAGACTGGAGGAGGGCTAATGTTCCTATTTTCAGAAAGGGAAAGAAGCAGGACCCAGGGAGCTACAGGCCTGTGAGTCTGACATCAGGTACTTTGAACATATAATCAAACAGCATTCCTGTGAGTATTTGGATAGGAATTAATTAATTAACAGGAACCAACATGGATTTATTGTTGTTCATCCATCATTGTCAGTGAAGACCTCAACACCATTAGTCACATTAAAAATGAATGTGGTGTGTCCAAAGATAACTGGTCAGGCCAATTTGGGCACAGAATGTCCTGACATACGTTGGGCAAACGTGTAGGCACTGCAGTTGTTACACTGCTGGCTCTAGACTTGCACAGCTCGCGCTTATGTTGTGCTTCAGCAGTGTGTCTTACTTCATAGGCTTGACAGCCCTTGTGGATGAGGCCACACCAGATAGGGCAGTTTTGTGCTAGCATTTCCCAATTGGCTGTGTCTATGTCAAGTGATTTCAGGAAGGCCTTTAATGTGTCTTTGTAGCATTCCTTCTGCCCTCCATGCAAGCGTTTTCTAGCAGAGAGTTCCCCAAAAAGGAGCTGCTGGGATATGTGTTTGTCCTGCATACAGATGACATGACCTGCCCACCGGGTCTCTGCTCTCATCAACAATGTGTGAACAGATGGTAGACATGCTCTAGAGACAAATTCAGTGTCTGGTACTTTATCTAGCTTCTGATGCCTAATATTCTGCAAAGACAAGTCATCTGGAAATGGTTGAGCTGTCTTGCATGCCTTTGATATACAGTCCGTGTTTCCCAATCGTACAGAAGGGTACTGAGTACCATGGCTTTGTAGATCTTCAGTTTTGTTGCTGGACTAATTCTTCAACATTCCCACACAGTGGAGTGCAGTCTACCAAAAGCAGAACTTGCCTTTACTATTCTGCAGTTAACCTCTGTATCAGTGCTTGAGAGAGGGTGCTGCCAAGGTAACTGTACTGGTCCACTGCCTGTAGTTTCTGCCCTTTAATTGTGATTTTGGGTTCTGTATATGGTGCATGAGGCGCAGGCTGGTGCATAACTTCAGTTTTTTTAATATTGGTGGTGAGTCCAAAGTTGTCACAAGCTGTGGAGAATTTATCCATACTGACATGCTCTGAGCCAGCATTCAGGCACAGTCATCTGCATCTTTCACCTTGGTAATAGCTTGAAGTCTCCTCAAATTGAAGAGCTTCCCATCCAATCTGTACTTGAGACTGATTCCAGCATCACTGTCCTGAAAGGCATCATTCAGCATGGCAGAAAACATCATGCTGAACAGTGTGGGTTCCAGCACACAGCCCTGTTAAACACCATTGGTCACTCGGAATGCCTTAGAGGATTCTCCACCATCCAGCACTCTGGCCATCATGCCAGTATGAAACTGGCATACCAGTTGAATGAATTTAGTGGGGCAGCCAAACTTTGACATGGTTCTCCACAAGCCTTGTTGCCTGACTGTATTGAAGGCTTTCGTGAAAGGTTGTATAGAGTTCACAATTTTGCTCTTGACACTTCTGAAGTTGGTGTGTGGCAAAAATCATGTCAATAGTCCCACAACCTTTATGGAAGCCACACTGTGACTCTGGCAACAGGCCCAGCCCCAGATGAGTGACCAGATGATTTAGCAGAACTCTTGCAAGGATTTTTCCTGTGAAGGAGAGCAGTGAGATTCCTCGGTGGTTGTCTCATACTTGTCAATTACCCTTCCTCTTGTAGAGGTGCATGATGGATGCATCTTTAAGTTCTTGAGGAATGGATCCTTGCTTCCAAAAAGAGGGGAATAACTTGATGAGTTTCTCTATAAATACAGGACAACTGACTTTGTAGATCTCCGCAGATATGGCGTCTGCCCCTGGGGCTTTGCCACTGGATAACTGGCTGATAGCTTTCATGACTTCAGCTACTACTGGTGGATCCATGGTGCTATTGATGTTGACCTGAGGAATCCTGTCTATCACCTCATTGTTAATAGATGATGGTCAGTTGAGGACAGCTTCAGAGTGTTCAGCCCATCTCTGCAGGATCTGAGCCTTCATTGTAATGGGAGTTGTACCATCTGTATTCAGGAGGGAGGAACTCCCGAGAGACCGAGATCCAGAGAGAGTGTTAAGGGTTTCATATAACCATTTCAAGTTGTTCCTATCAGCATATCTCTGTATTTCATCTGCCTTGGTGCTCAGCCAAGCATCTTGCATTTTACACAGTTTATTCTGGACTGTCCTGTGAGCACTGGTAAAGGTATTTTTCTTGGCAGCTGATAAGTCATTCTGTTGGACACTTTTCAATGACTAAAGCCCATATCTCCTCATCATTCTCATCGAGCTAGTCATGCTGCTGTGAGTAGAGGGCCCTAGTATCTTCAGTGCAGATGAATGGACAGCATCCCTGAAGCGTTCCCAGTCATCCTCAGCAGTGCCAGCAAGATGTAGGTCAGTAAGCTTGGTTTCTAAGTCTTCAGCCAGTGCTGAAGTTGTGTGGCGTTCTTCATCCTGGCCACATTGATTCTTTTCATGGCCTTGCTTCATCCCCTTAAGGTACATGCAAGTGTCTCTTCTTCCCATAGCCCATCCCTTATCCATACGCAAATCCATAAATCATTAACATTTCAGTCCTGCTGTCAGCAAAAAGGGTTCCCAGAATTTTATAGAAACATGTCTTATTTTAACTTTGGTCAAACAAACCAACTTTGTACTCCTTCCTTTTGCTTCTAGCAATCTTGATCTTTAATTCATTCACATGTTACCGTAGGATTTGTTCTCTCTTCAGTTTTTTTTCCCCCCATGTCAAAGGCTTCTTTGAGACTTTAGCAAACATCTTTTGTAAATCCAGTAAGAAGTCATTATCCAGGTCATTCTCTTGGCTTATTGTTTGTATTTCCACTTTAACTGTCATCTCTGTCTTATAATCCACATTTTTAAAAATATTCCAGTATTTCAACGATTTCTTTATATTCTAATATTTCTGCATCGGGTGAGATTTGTTTCAGCTCTTTATCCTGTATTCTCTTTCACACCTGTCATTTGTTCTTTAACATCTTTTGGACAGTCTATCCATAGAAGCAGACATCATTGCTGACATTGTAGCTGCTAGTTTCTGTCCTCTTTCTTCAAATATCTCCTGGAGTATTTCAAATGCCATACTGTTTTCTATCATTTTGTCCCAATGCTGACCAAAGACAAAAGGCAAGCCTGTCTCTTTCTCTCTCTCTCTTTTTTTTTTTTTTTCTCTTTTCTGCCTGGAATCATTAGTTCCCTCTAGTGTCCAATTTCTGAAATCATAAAGTCTTGAATTTCTGTTATGACTTAAGATAGACTAAACAATTTAATTCCCATGAGGGTGCTGTTTATTTATATAATTATTTCCAAATTCTTATATTAAAAGTCCTAATATTTCAAATTAATCTGGTCCCTTAATTTGTTTATAACTTTCTTGAATTTGTTTATTTATATAACTATTTCCAAATTCTTATATTAAAAGTCCTAATATTTCAAATTAACCTGGTCCCTTAATTTGTTTATAACTTTCTTATTTAATTTTTTGCTATTTATTTCAAATTCTTTAAATTCTTAAGTCTATAGTTAATTTTTCTTTTTCTTTTTTTTTTGGAATGAAGGTAAACTCACCAGGTAGCTTTGCAGACTTGTCGTTTTGAAGATCTCTATTAGCCTTAAAATAGTCAAACAGGCAGTTTTCGAAAGTGATTAGAAAGTAAAGTTAGCAAATTCAGTATTCTTAAAAATGCTCTGCCGTGGTTGAGAGTGTGATGGCTTCCCTTTGTCTCTCAGTGTTCAAACCTGTGGGAAACCTCTATCCTACAGTCTCCTCATGAGGAGCAGCTGTCTGGAGCACAAGGGGTGATCTCCCATCTTCTCTTTAACCAGAGAGGTTCTGTGGGACCAGTCTATTCACTGGTCCTTTGGTTGTGGCCGCAACATTGTCTCCATTCATTTGGAGATGTGCTAGCTCACCATTCCTCACCTGGAAGTCTCAAGAACAGCAAGGGCAATAACATATTGAGGAGCATCAAGAGGAGCATAGAGTCCAAATTTCAGGAAGTAATTATTCCACTCAACTCTGCCTTGGTCAGGCGTCACTTGGACTTTGCATTCAATTTTGCACACTTCAGTATAAAAAAGACATTGATAAGCTGGAGCAAGTCCAGAGAAGAGCTACCAAGATGGTGAAAGAACTGGAGACACTATCCCTCCATTGATCCAGTGGCATCAGGGTCATAGTGTGACAATAAATAAAATGGACTATCCTTCTATTCCCATTTAGCCTTGACATTTTTTCTTGCTAAAGTGTGGCTTTTTAGAGATGTCTGTTTGCTATGTGTTGACTTAAGAGGGGTTTTAATGCTTTAAATGCCACTAGCCACTCTCTTTACTGCTGAATTGCAGGAACTTATATGTTGGTTGCTGTTCCCTGGATCTGTGTCAGAATTTTTCCTAAAACGCAATACTCAGAACTGGATATAATATTCAGTCTTGCCAACACAGAATAGAGAGGAACGAGATCTTCTCTTGATCTGATATTATAGCACTACATTTTTTGCAATTGCATCACACTGTTGTCTTATATTTGTTTAGTGATCTATCAAGACACTCAGATCCTTTTTGCACATATTGTTGCCTAATACGATTCTCCTGTCCTATGCTCATGCTTGATTTTTCCTATGTAAATATAAGACTTTGCATTTGTCTCTGTTAAAATGTCTTGCTGTTTGCGGCTCACTATTCCAGCTTGGCAAAATCCTCCTGTTGTCTAGAACTGTAAAATCATAGAACTGGAAGGGATCTTAGAGGATCTAAGTCTAATTCCCTGCTGAGTTCAGTATCCACTAGAGCATCTTTAACGGTTGACTCTGTTTGAAGATCTTCAGTAAAGGAGAACCCACCATCTCATGTTGCAGCACAGTCTATTAGCTGACAACTCCTGTGGTCAGGAAATTTCTTCTGAAGTTTAGCCTCAACCTCCTTCCTTGCAATGTCAATCCATAGGTTCAGGTCTAGCCCTCTGGAGCAATAGAGAGTAAGTCCACTCCCTCATCTTTATGGCAACCTTCAGATGTTTGTAGACTGCTATCCTATCTCCCTTCAGTAATTTTTCCTATAGGCTAAACATACTCAGATCCTGTAACTATTCCTCATATCATTTGGTTTCACCTTTTCTTCCAGAAGGGCAATCAGTTTGCATTAATAGCATACAATATATAGTTCATGCCTTCCAGGAGGAGAACAAATGTGGTGCATCCCTTAATGGTTAATGAGAGCAATTCCTTCTGCCTTCATGTTCCTCTGTTTAAAAAAAAAAAAAAAAAAAGTTTCCCTGTTTGCTCTCCCAGTCTGCTTATCAGTTAGCTCATATGTGTAATGGGCTGTGAGAATAACTTTAAGGAACAGGAGGAAGAGCACAACTAAGACAGCTGTCAGACAAAAGAAATTTGAGTCTGAGGCAGAAACGTAATTTGAAAAAGCGTCTTAGACGTGACCCTCTCTAGTTCTCACGAAGATAAAGGGAGGGAGGGAGGGAGGGAGGGGGAAGCACATTCATACTTGCAAGATTCTGATACTGTAAGCTTATAATAAAAGTAGTTGTAGTATTCATGATTTTGGTGTTCAAGTCTGGTCTGCCTTGAAGGGCTGACATATATCAGCATTGCACAGTAGGACTTCTTCCCACAGTTCTTTTTCTGCTTTTGTCTTTGCTGCTGGAAGGGCATGGGATTATAGCTCTATCATGGCCCTGGGATCAGTCTGCCAAGATTGTTGTGTCCAAAGTGAAGAATATTTTTTAAACAGAGGCCCCACCATTTTCTTGTGGTCTTGAGTGATTCTTCCCATTGAATGTCTTCCTTAACACCTGTAGATCCCACGGCTCGTGAAAGTTGTTTTGGAGAGTTCACCTTACTTCCGAGTCATCAGCCCCAATGATGTGTGCAACAAAGTTGCACCCGGCATGCCATCAACATTCCGCATTCTCTTCACTCCTGAGGAAAACAAGGTAATCCTTTGGTGCATTGTTCTTCAAAGTCATTCTCTATAAATATCCCAAGCTCTTTCCTCCTTTTTCCAAGGTTGATACAAAATATGTTTTCCCTCCTTCTGTCATAATAAGTACACGACTGGCAGACAGAATGAATGAATCCTAACAGTACTAAAACACCAAGCTATCAAGCAGAGGTGTCCACAGCAGGTGTGTGAGAGAGAGGAGGATAAGATGGTGGAAGCATTGTTGTGATCAAAGCAATGCATATACAAAGGAGGTGTGTCTTGGATCACAACAGCACTTCCTTCATCTTGCTTTACCTCCCCCCACCTTTCTGAACACTGCTGCCTTTAAACAAGATCATAGAAAATTAGTCTTACAGGAGAACATAGACAGAAGCTGGTTTGACATATCTTGCTTAGGCATATTGGTTTTGGCTTGGTTAGCATGTATGAACCAAGCCATGGTTTATTAAACAAGTCACAATGGCTGGGTTTGCACCTGTGTTGACTCCATCTACAGTGGGGCAAAAAAGTATTTAGTCAGTCACCAATTGTGCAAGTTCTCCCACTTAAAAAGATGAGAGAGGCCTGTAATTTTCATCATAGGTATACCTCAACTATAAGAGACAAAATGAGGAAAAAAATCTGGAAAATCACTGTCTGATTTTTAAAGAATTTATTTGCAAATCATGGTGGAAAATAAGTATTTGGTCAATATCAAAAGTTCATCTCAATACTTTGTTATATATCCTTTGTTGGCAATGACAGAGGTCAAACGTTTTCTGTAAGTCTTCACAAGGTTTTCACACTCTGTTGCTGGTATTTTGGCCCATTCCTCCATGCAGCTCTCCTCTAGAGCAGTGATGTTTTGAGGCTGTCGCTGGGCAACATGGACTTTCAACTCCCTCCAAAGGTTTTCCATGGGGTTGAGATCTGGAGACTGGCTAGGCCACTCCAGGACCTTGAAATGCTTCTTACAAAGCCACTCCTTCATTGCCCGGGCGGTGTGTTTGGGATCATTGTCATGCTGAAAGACCCAGTCACGTTTCATCTTCAATGCCCTTGCTGATGGAAGGAGGTGTTCACTCCAAATCTCACGATACATGGCCCCATTCATTCTTTCCTTTACACGGATCAGTCGTCCTGGTCCCTTTGCAGAAAAACAGCCCCAAAGCATGATGTTTTCACCCCCATGCTTCACAGTAGGTATGGTGTTCTTTGGATGCAGCTCAGCATTCTCTCTCCTCCAAACACGACGAGTTGAGTTTAGACCAAAACGTTCTACTTTGGTTTCATCTGACCATATGACATTCTCCCAATCCTCCTCTGGATCATCCAAATGCTCTCTAGCAAACCTCAGACGGGCCCGGACATGTACTGGCTTACACAGGGGGACACGTCTGGCACTGCAGGATTTGAGTCCCTGGCGGCGTAGTGTGTTACTGATGGTAGCCTTTGTTACTTTGGTCCCAGCTCTCTGCAGGTCATTCACTACGTCCCCCCCGTGTGGTTCTGGGATTTTTGCTCACCATTCTTGTGATCATTTTGACCCCACGGGGTGAGATCTTGCGTGGAGCCCCAGATCAAGGGAGATTATCAGTGGTCTTGTGTGTCTTCCATTTTCTAATTATTGCTCCCACAGTTGATTTCTTCACACCAAGCTGCTTGCCTATTGCAGATTCAGTCTTCCCAGCCTGGTGCAGGTCTACGATTTTGTTTCTGGTGTCCTTCGACAGCTCTTTGGTCTTGGCCATAGTGGAGTTTGGAGTGTGACTGTTTGAGGTTGTGGACAGGTGTCTTTTATACTGATAACAAGGTCAAACAGATGCCATTACTACAGGTAACGAGTGGAGGACAGAGGAGCCTCTTAAAGAAGTAGTTACAGGTCTGTGAGAGCCAGACACCTTGCTTGTTTGTAGGTGACCAAATACTTATTTTCCACCATGATTTGCAAATAAATTCTTTAAAAATCAGACAATGTGATTTTCTGGATTTTTTCCCCCATTTTCTCTCTCATAGTTGAGGTATTCCTATGATGAAAATTACAGGCGTCTCTCATCTTTTTAAGTGGGAGAACCTGCACAATTGGTGGCTGACTAAATACTCTTTTGCCCCACTGTATATACAGCAAACATCTGTATTACAAGAAGATTGCTGGATATTTCAAACTTACCTCATAGGACTGTTGTGATTTCATCAAGAGTTTGTGGAGATTCTCTGTATTTTCCTATCCTTGCAAAACCATGCTTGTTTTCTATACAGTATATTAATTAATACATTGCCTTTTGCTCTGTAAATTTTTCGCCTCTCCTTTTGAGAAACTCATGAACTTCATCCAACCAGTTTTCTTGCTCCCTCTTCCTTTCAGTCTATCAACCTATTCACTCTTCTTTCACATATTTGCTTTGGGATTTGATCCTCATTTATTTTTTCTGTATGCCCAAACTGCCTCAATATACAGGTAGTCCTCACTTACCGACCGTTAATTCAGTGACCATTGAAAGTTACAGCGGTGCTGAAAAAGTAGCTTTGCAACCAGTGCCCACATTTGTGACCTTCGCAGCGTCCCTCAGTCACGCGATCGCCACTACAGTCAGCACGGATTGTCCTGTGCCCGGCCTGTGGGCTTTTCTGTTTCCCTGCCTTGCAGAGCAGATTGATTGGAGAGGAAGGGGTCTACATTCATGTTTCACATTTAGGGTTTATCTCCGCCCGTCTCCCCTGATGGGGAACTCTGGGTGGCTCACAAAGTACACCTTAACCATTACGGTTGCAATTACACCTCTTCTAGTACAACTACAGTGCAGCCCTATTCTGTCGTGGCCAGCAGCGGTCGCAGGGGAGTCAGCTCATCCGGCTTTCTTCCATCGATGATCTTTTTTGCCCACCGCGTTAGTCGCGTCCAGCGTCCGGTTCCAACTTCTTTCTGCCGATTGGGACCAGCACCAGTTCCAACTTCCCTGCGCAGGCACCGCTGGTTCCTCCCACCAAAATGGGAGTACCTATTGCAAGAAACTAAGCTGTTTGCTCTTCTACACATGGAAAGCGGTGCGATCACGCCAGTAGCCCAGAGGCTGGGAGCCACACCCTCTCCTTTGCCTGACCCTTTCCCGCTGCTGGCATGATCACATTGCTTTCCATGTATAGAAGAGCAATCAGCTCTCTTGAAATCTCTTTTGCCCCAATCTCTGCTCAGTGGAAGGGGGGAAGGGTCAGGCAGAGGAGGGATTGCCTACAGAACTTGCTTGCTTTTTTTCTCTCCCCCATCCACCCCCAGAGCAGAGAGATTGGAGAGGAAGAGATTCCAAGAGAGTATTCTAAGCTGCTTGTGTAGTGCCCCTACAGCTCCCAGCCCTGGGCTGTGGCATGATTGCATTGCTTTCGGTGTGTAGAAGACAGTGAGCAGGCACTTGAGCCTTCCAAATGGCAAGGGAGTGGTTAGGAGGCAAACAAAAGCTGAAGGTGTAAAACTGACTAGTCTTTTCTCTTTCCCGCCGAAAAGCACAGTTACGGTCATGTGATTTCCCGGTTATGACCACTTTGCTTAGTGGCAGAGTTGCCAGTCCCAATTAGGGTCATTAAACGAGGACTACCTGTACTTCTTCCAAACTGGTAACTCCCTTTTATATTCCATTCATTCATCTATCATTCATTTCTGACCTGATCTATTCTTGTTTTACCATATACTGTACATTTAAGGAGCTCATTTCCACTGCATTCAACTTACAGTTCTGTAGAAAAGCATTCACCCCCTTTTCAAATTTTCTGAATGTTTGGATATCTTTGCCACTGAATGTCATCAGAAATTCACATGGTTCATACTGATAATGGTGTACGTGAAATAAAAAATAGGTTTAGTTTCAAATTCCAAAGAAACACATTACATTTGGACAGTCATCAAATTGGTGTTATTATAATGGTGCATGTACCTGTATACGTTCAAACAAAAATGTGGTGAGTTGGCCCCCTAAGCCCTTCCTCTACAATCCTTACTGTTGCAGCCTCCCACAATTTTGGGGACAGTCACTACTACTACTAGTCTTTACAGAGTATCTTATTCAGGAGGTGGTAAAGGGTAGCTCTCCCTATCTTTGCACTTCTGTAGCTAATAGAATCACTGATATGTGTGGTGGATTAAATTCCCTGTCAGAATAAAACTACAAACTTCAGAAGAAAATTGACCTTGTTTATTAGGTAGATGAAGGTTAAAGAGCTAAAGTGAAAATTGACAGAGAAACTCTTACGGCTCGTGTTGCTTTAACTTACAGCTACTCATCCAGGCATGAATATACATACAGACATACAGATAACACAGGTAGAAGAAAACAGGACTAAGGTTACAGAAGAACACCAGCTCAGATCAATCCATAATACAAATTTTTAAAAATCCTAATTTGCACCTAGGTCCACATTTCATTAGATGGCTATTTAATTCTTATTCTCAAATCCTCCCCCAGGTTGCGGTATTTTTCTTACCTGGTGGAAGCCAGGCTGAGATGGAATGCAAAAGAACAAAAGCTAAATGGAGCAGGCTCCTTCCCCTTTAAAAAGCTTCCTTGAGGAGTAAGAGATAAACATTTCTCCTCCTGATAGTTGCTCAGAGATTGAGTTTCCCTGGACTTTGCAGTCTGCCCCCCAATCTGAATTGGCAGATTTCACATTGATTTAGTAAGTCCTTTATATCAGAATCTTGAGCATGTGAAAAATTTCTGGTCTCCTGCTATAACAAATTTGTGGATTTTCCTCACTTTTATTCTTAGCTACTTTTTTAAAGTAAAAATTTTAAGTATATGGTTCACATAACATACTAATCCAATCTTGAATTAGGTTTAGTGAAATACGTGGGCACAGTCTGGTAAATGTGTATTTGTTTCTTGCAAAGAGATGTCATCAGAGTGAATTCATTTTTATCAGTTGTTAACCTGCCGTTATCATTAACCCTAATAAAGGGATTCATGTAGCAAAGAGTCCCTAGCTGCATTTTAATTATCTTCCCCTTGTTGCCCAGCAGCCTTTGGTCAGCTAGCTTTTAAAAATATTGATTGGATTAGAACCGTCACCCAAGCAGTGAGGGAATGCTAAACATTTCTCTTGTTGCCTTATTTTGAAAAATAGTTGCTGTGTACCCATGGAGAGTAAAAAAATAAAATTAGATTCCCAAATTCAGTGCCTGCATCTTTTAAAAAAAGAAACATCAGAAATCTTTTATCCTTCCTCTGCTAGGAGCCCTTTCAAGAAATAAGGATGTTGGGGGTACCTAGTAATTCACACAGAGTACTAGCAACTCTTCAAATCTAAAGCATTCCAGTACTGATGCTGGGGAAGGAGGATAGAAAACATGAAAAGAGAGGGTGCATGGTGGGGTAGGCACCCTGACCTTATGAAATAATGGAGCTGCGGTCTCCTACAACTCATATCATTCCAGTGATTTCTTATAGTCCACAATCAGCTAATAGTTTTAGAGCAAGTCCAGGCTAAAGGGATTGAGTCACAGTATAGTACAAATACAAATGAAGTTCAAAGCAGGTGCTGATTGCAGAGAGATGAGATGATGAAATAACAGGTAGATATTAAGGAATGTGAGGAATGACAAGATAAAAAGAGGCTACAGCTTTGCTGGCATAGACATCTATTAATCCCTGGCGATTACATCTAAAAAATGCAGGATCTTGGGGTGGCTGGTACAAGCAAAGCACCCTGTGATCACATGGGATCAAGTTGCTACAAGGCTTTATATTTTAGGGTTGAACTGGCTGTGGAATAAATGGTTGCAGCCACTGGCATGAATAGGGAAATCTCTGCTAGGCAGGATAGATTAGAAGGTCTGAATTAATAGGCAGTTGAACAGGCATTTGGGGGCAGAATAGTGGGAAATTAAAAAAAAAAAAAAAGGAGCGGGAGGAATGTATTCAAAAGTCCTGACCCCCTCTCCAGCTTGGCAATGCTGGTCCTGGAAAGACTTTTCATTTTTCACCTTCTTCTTTCTGCCAGGATTATTTCCACGAAGTAACCTGCATTACTGAAAGGGAAAAATTCATTGTCCCTATCCGAGCAATTGGTGCCAGAGGCATTTTGGATTTCCCAGACCAATTGAATTTCTCCATGTGTCCTGTCAAGTACAATACACAGAAAACCCTGCTTGTTCGGAACATTGGCAACCGAGAGGCCCGCTACCAGATTACCACCCAGAGGTAGATCTTGAATTTTCTCTCTAGGTCCAAAGGCATATGGTAATGGAATCAGATGCCAGCAGTAAGTCTGTCAGTGGCTTGACTTTTTATCTTTCAGGGACTTGACTTAAGCAAATGGATAGTTATAGAGGCATGGTGCAGTCTGACCCCAGCTACAGAAAGCCTCTTTTGTGCTGTATTAGAAAATACCCCATGCTTACACTGGATCTTTTGCTTCACAATGGTAAATCTAGAACATTCACTTCCAGGCTTATGCTAGCAGCCACTAAGGTGATTTAGAACTGTTGGCACGGATAGTTCAGTGCTCTCATGTCTCCCCAAAGCCCTCTTTGGTTAAGGTTAAATATACCCCATTCCTGTTCATCCTCATTACCAGTCCTGTTTTCTCCAGAACTGAACACAGGACTCAGAGTGGGATCTGACAAATTCAGAATAGTAAGAACAACGAATTCAATCTGATTTAGAAAAATAACTTCTTTGAATTTGGTTTTTGTTTTGCTTTTTGCAGCCATGTCAGATTTTATATTTTCTGTGAGGTCAACATAATTCCTAGGTTTTTTAAATGACTTCTGTTGCCAGGCTATCCTATAACTGTGTATTTAACTGTTTCCTAAGTGAACAACTTTGCATTTATTTCTGTTAAATTTTATTCTGTTACTTTCAGCCCATTTCTCTAAAATGTCCTGATCATTTAGAATTTTATTTTTGCTTTCCACAAAATTGACTATCCCAATTCATCCTCAATGTTTATTATTTCTTTTCCATTTATTTTTTTATTACCACGGTTTACACATCTCTAAGTGATTCACTAATTAAATCATAACAATACAAACCAATAACAACAAAATAATTCCCTTTAAACATAGTAACCTTTAAAATAGCTGATCAGCTAGAAAACAAAGTATGGATGGGCCTAATGAAAAGCCACGTTTTAACCACCTTCCGAAAGGTGGCTAAAATAGGAACTAGCCAGATATGCCAGAGGGTCACGGCAAGCAATAGAGAACCATTTACCCACAAGCTGGGCAAACCTGAAGCATTCCTTCCCAGATAAAACAACAACCCAGCATCTCAAGTTAATGTGAAAGAATGAGTCCTGTAGGTCTCTTTTGAAAGAGGATGTCCCTCTTTTGCTTCCTTGCTGAGGTAGCCAAAAGAAATAATCTGTAAGTGGGAGGAAGAATAAATTCAGCTGAATATCAGTAGCTAATGTTTAATGTGCAGGTAAGATACGAATGAATGGTATCTAACAGTGAAGTGTTTAAAACTGAAAAAAGATTGGATATTTTAAAAGATGGTAGAACATACATACAAATCATCAGTGAAAAGAAAATAAATATTTCCCTAGACTTGAATGTTATTGTAAATCTCTGGTCAGATCTCATGCATTGAGTACATGCAAAGTGTCAACCCTTCGAGGTAGGTCAGGTCAAGAAACAGGCACTGCAGAGATTCTGGAAATGCTTTTTATTGTAGTAAAGTAGAATAACAGAATTTTGAAAGTCTATCCAAGTTTCTCTTTGTCCCATCTTATACTAAACAAAATCCAGGCAGGTTTATTTTGAATTTATTTCTCAGGCTTCCCTTTATCTCAGGATTATATGATCTTTTCTGAAAGTCCCCCCGTAATGGAACACTTCTTGCTTCATCCCTTAACAACAATGGTAGCTTTAGATACCATTGACCATGGTATCCTTCTGGATTGGCTCAGAGCTTTGAGAGTGGGTGGCACAGTGTTGTGCTGGTTCACCTCCTTTCTCCGGGGCCAATTCCAGTTGGTGGTAGTTGGGGAGGAGAGATTCCACCCTCAGCCTCAACTATGTGGGGTGCAACAGAGTTCAGTACTTTCCCCTCTCCTATTTAACATCTACATGAGGCTGCTGGGTGAGCTCATCTGTTGCCAAGGGATGAGGTAATCAGTACACTGATGATACCCAATTGTACATCTCTGCCCCTGGTGAATTAAGCGATGCTGTGAATGTCTTATCCTGATGCCCGGAGGCTGTGAGGGTCTGGATGGGGAACAAGAGGCTTCAACTGAACCCTGGCAAGACTAAGCGGCTTTGGATTTTGGGGCCTTCCAGTTCTAGGACTATGCCATCTTTGGTGCTGGATGAGGTGGCACTGCTCCAGATAGACCTGGTGCACAATCTGGGGGTCCTCCTAGACTCATGACTCCTGCTTGAAGAGCAGGGGGCAGTCATGGCTAGGAGGGCCTTTGCACAGCTTCAGGTTGTGTGCCAGTTGCGCCCCTTCCTGGGGGACGTTGCTCATTATCACTCATGTCCTAGTCACCTCCCATTTGGACTTCTATAATGAGTTCTACATGGGACTGCCCTTGAAGAGTATCTGGAAGCTTCAGCTGGTGCAATATGCAGTGGTGTGGGCAGTTATGTGTGCCCCTAGAAGGGTATACATTACACCCCTGCTCTGTGAGCTGCATTCATTGCCAGTTTGCTTCTGGGTCCAGTTCAAGGTACTGGTTTTGACCTGAAAAGTCCTTCATGGCATGGGGCTGGGTTATTTGAGGGACCGCCTCTCCCCGATTACATCTGCCCGTCCCATCAGGTCTGGCAGAGAAGGCATGCTGTGGGTTCCACCTGTCAGGGAATTACACAGTCCCCCATTGGGGGGAGATGGGCAGGGATAAATTTAATAAATAAATAAAATTTTAATTACATTTGGTGGGTCCCAGGAGGTGAGCCTTCTAGGCTGTGGCACCTGCCTTGTGGGATCTTCTCCTCCTGGAAGCGAGGTTAGCCCCATCTCTCTCAACATTCCACTAATCCCTCAAGGCCTGGCTGTGTGATCAGGCCTGGGGGTCCCAGGGAACTGGGGAGATTTTGCAATAGCTCCCTTATTGTGGTTAATATCATTCTCTCCTGTTTTGTGTGTTTTTTTATAGTTTTAATGATTGTTTTATATGTATTTATTGGTTTTTTTTAACTGAATGTTGTACGCCGTCCAGAGCCACTCTCTTGTGAGATGGGCAGCTATACAAATATGATCAATCAATCAATAAACAACTCTCATAATTTTCCCATGTTTCTCCACATTTCTTTATGCAAGGATACCTAAGAATATTCCCAAGTTAGAAGTTCTGAAAGGAAGAGTGGGGAAAAAAATCTAAAGGCAAGAATAGACACTTGTTTTGACTGAAAGAGTGTACACAAAGTTCTGTGGCTGCCATAGTCATTGTTTTCTTATTCTGAATGTGTAGAGCTGCACATAAATACTGTGTATTCAAATAAGCAAAAAAAAAAGTCACTTTCTGCCATGTTGAGGTCGTATCAGCTTTTGCTCACTTAAGGATTCATTGAAACATACACTTTGATGAGGAATACCTAAACTTTTGTATACAACTACAGATCGCTCACTCACATTCAGAATGGTCATCAGTGGTTCCTCTTCAAATTAGAGTATCTAGTTGGATAACACAAATCTGGACACTCTGCTGTTCATTATTTTTATTTAAGACAAGGATGTTTAAAGGTTTTTAAAAATTAAATTAAATTAAATTTTAATTAAATTAAAAATTAAATTAAAGATGTTTAAGGTTAAAGGAATGTTTATCAGAAGGGGAAATGACACACAACTGGATAGGATAATTAATACTGTTGATTGATTGATTGATTGATTGATTGATTGATATATGCCATCAAGACATTTTTGACCCCTAGTGACCACATAGATAGATTTTTCCATGACCTGTTCCATGGTTTATCCCTAACCTGTTCTTTCAGGACTCCCAAGGGTACACTCATCACCACTATAATTGAGTCCATCCCGCTTGCTGCTCGTTGTCCTCTTTTACTCTTTCCTTCCACCTTTCCCAGCATTAGAGCCTTCTCCAGAATGCTAGGTCTTTGCATAAGATGTCTGAAGTAGGATAATTTGAGCCTGGACATTTGTGCCTCAAGCGAGAACTCTGGGTTGATTTGTTCAATGATCCATTGGCTTTCCATGGTATTCTCAGGAGACTTCTCCAACACCAACATTCAAAAGCATCAGTACTCTTCCTATCCTGCTTCTTCAAAGTCCACCTTTTACGTCCATTGTGTAAGGTTTACCCCGTTCGTCTCAGAGAAACTCTCGTGACACGTGTGTTCAGCAAAGAAGTTTACATAAGCGTAACGTAAGTAAGTACAGACGAAGCCAGGGTTGGCTTGGCATAGCTTACATGGCATTTTATAGCTTCCCCGTTCCCGCGCTTTACCCGTTGCTTAGTTACAGATTGCCCGCAGTAATCCCCCCTCGCCCAAATGGCAGATTCAGTCGGTGCTTTTGTCTTTCTGATTGCCGTCTATGGGTTGTTGTTGATTGCTTCGCTTCTGAGCCTCTGCGCGTTCCTTTGTCTCCAGTGCTCGAGGGGAGCCGCGCTGATACAAAGTATCCGCTTGCGGTTTTGAGTTAAGCGCCGCCACCTGTCAGCAATCAGCTCGTGGTTTCACTTCCCCTTTTTCTCTGCTCACGCCTGGGCGGTGAAATTGACTAGGCGAAGCTGAGCGGTGCCTTCACCATGCCGTGCCAGCTGAATCTGACACATTGAGTGTCACAGGGAACACCATGGCTTCATGATTCTGACATTGTAGGTATAGACACATCGTGGCATCTGAATATCTTTTCCAAGGCCTTCAAGGCTACTCCACTGACTGCTGGTCTGCGACATATTTCTTGACTGCTTGTTCCTTTAGGGTAATCCTAAAAGGCAGAAGAATTCCACCACTTCAATATCTTCATTGTCAGTTCTAAGGCTGGTTGTTGTTCCTGCTGTCATTAGTTTGGTTTTCTTTATTTAATTTTAGTCCCATTTTTTTCACTGTGCTCTTTGACTTTTAGTACTAGGGCTTGCAGATCCGTTGCATTTTGGGCTATCAGGGTAGTGTCATCACCATAGTGCAGGTTATTGATGTTTTTTCCTCCAGTTTTAAAACCATGCTCATCTTCTTCCAATCCAGCTTCCCTTAATATATATTCAGCATATAGGTTAAATAAGAGCATGCAGCCTTGTCGCACTTCTTTGCCAACCTGGATCCAGTCTGTTTCGCCTTGTTCTGTCCATACTGTGGCTTTCTGACTTGTATATACGTTTCTCATCAGGACAAAAGGTGTTCTGGGATCCCCATTTTCCTGAGCACTTTCCACAGCTTGATGTGAATGACACAATCAAAGGCTTTTCTATAATCGATGAAGCGCACATTGACTTCTTTTTGGTATCCTTTGGCTTTCTCGATTATCTGGCGCACATCAGCAATAATGTCTCATGTTCCGCAGCCTTTTCTAAAGCCAGCTTGAACATCTAACATCTCTTTTTCCATGAAAGGCTCCAATCTGCGTTGGATGATCCTAAGCATTATTTTGCTAGCATGTGAAATTAAAGATATTGTATGATAGTTTGCACACTTTGCTAAGTCTCCTTTTTCTTTTCTTTTTTTTTGGTATTGGAATGTAGATCGACCTCTTCCAATCTGTTGGCCACTGCGTTGTTCTCCAGATTTGCTGGCATAGCTTGGTTAGAACCTTGACTGATTCTTCTGCTGTTGCCTGCCATATTTCAGTGGTTATTGCATCAGTTCCTATAGCCTTCCAACTTGGCAATGACCAGAGTGCTGATTTAACTTCATCTTCTATTACTAGAGATTCTTGTAAGTAGGGAGATTGATATCTTGGATGTTGACATCTCTACTGTACAGTGTTTTCAGTATATAGGTAGTTCTCGTTTAATGACCACAGTTGGCAACTCAGTCGCTAAGTGATGCAGTCACTAAGTGGAAAATCATGTGATTGCCACTGACAATTTTACTTCAGCTTTTCTTTTTCCCCACTTTCCTGCCCTTTGGCATGTTTACCCAGGGCTGGGATAGTTAGCAAAAAGGGAATTAATGTTTATATTTACATTCATTGGAGAGGAAGGGATTACAAGAGAGTAAATGGGCACACAATGGGGAATACATATCAAAGGGAATGTGCTAGTGCCAGATATTTGCCCAGCACACTTGTGACTCTGTGCCCCAGCCGCTTAGAAGGCAAACAAAAGCCGAAGGTGTAAAAGTGATTAAAGTCTTGTCAGTTACAGGCACCAGCTGCCAACTGGCTAATTAAGGCTGATGTCAGGTTCAGCCCAAGAATCACATGAGAGAGTCCGGAAATTAGCTCACCTTCTTTATTAGTTTACACCTAATAGACAGAATCTCACCAGGCTAACTCTAATTCCCCAACGAGAGCAACTATAACCTTCAAGCCCTTAGGGAGGGGCCAGTCTCTTCCTCCTTACTTTCACACAGTCCAGCTGGGGGCTGCAGAGATGCTTGGAATGTCACTTCCCCTCCCTGTAACCTTGAAGCTCACTTCCAGAATCCTCTCCGCTCATGCCTTCCATCACAGTCACAAAACTGAGCTTGTTGACTTGTGATTAGCACCTTAGGAGAAGTGCTGAGCTGTGGAGAAAAGCAGCGCAGGAAGAGATTATGTTTAAGGAGTCTCTCCACTCTGCGAGGAGGTAAAGGAAGAAAAAAAAATGGACCAGGCACAGGACAATGCATACTGACTGTAATGGCAAACACGTGACTGAGAGAAAGATGCTGCAAAGGTCGTAAATGCACACCTTGATTGCAAAGTTATTTTTTCAGCACCATTGTAACTTTGTATGGTCACTGCACGAGGCAGTCAGTAAGCAAGATCTACCTGTGCTCCTTCCATCTTCCTTTGAATCAGTTACTATCTGCCCATTGATGTTGTTTAGCATATTAATTCAAGGTTGGAACCTCTTTCTGAGTTCAGAGATCTTTTGAAAGACTTTCCTTGATTTTCCATGTCTCTTCCCATTTTCAATGTCTTGACAGATGTTGTTGTAATACTGCTTCTTGTCTCTTCTAACAGTTCTCTGAAACCTTTGTTAAGTTCCTTTCTGAGATTTCTCTCTTTGTTGGCTTTGGCTTCTGTTCTCTTCTTTACAATTTCCATGGTTTGTTCTGACATCTGGTTTGCATTCTTTTCTTTCTTCATTTTTGTCAGTTTCTTTTCACATTCATCCTTAATGACTTCTTTAAGTTCATTCCATAATTCCTTTCATTCTCTATCAATAAGACTCAGGACTTTGAAGCGATTCCTGATGTTCACCTTGAAAATGGTGGGTATATATCCAAGATCATATCATGGAAACTGCCTTTCTTCTTCTTCTTCTTCAATTTAACTTAGAGCTTGTACATGAGCAGCTCATGATCTGTTCCACAGTTAGCACCTGACCATGTCTTTGATGCTGTAATTGAGCTCCTCCACCTCCTTTTAGCAATAATATAATTTGATTTCTAAGTATATAGAAATCAATAATATAATTTGATTTCTATATACTTCATCTGGTGATCTCCATGTATAAAGGTGTCATTTTGGTTGTTTGAAAACAATGTTAGCTATGAAGAGATCATCAGAGTGGCAGAAATTGATAAATTGATATGCTGATAATACCCAATTATACAGTCATGTGAAAAAGAAAGTACACCCTCTTTGAGTTCTATGGTTTTACATATCAGGACATAATAAAAATCATCTGGTCCTTAGCAGTTCTCAAAAGTAGGTAAATACAATCTCAGATGAACAACAACACATAATATATTATACCATATTGTCATTTATTTTACAAAAAGAAAGCCAAAACGGAGAAGCCATGTGTGAAAAAGTAAGTACACCTTATGATTCAGTAGCTTGCAGAACCACCTTTAGCAGCAATAACTTGAAGTAATTGTTTTCTGTATGACTTTATCAGTCTCTCACATCATTGTGGAGGAATTTTGGCCCACTCTTCTTTACAACATTGCTTCAGTTCATTGAGGTTTGTGGGCATTTGTTTATGCACAGCTCTCTTGAGGTCCCACCACAGCATTTCAGTCGGGTTGAGGTCTGGACTTTGACTGGGCCATTGCAACACCTTGATTCTTTTCTTTTTCAGCCATTCTGTTGTAGATTTGCTGGTGTGTTTGGGATCATTGTCCTTTTGCATGACCCAATGTCAGCCAAGCTTTAGCTGTCGGACAGATGGCCTCACATTTGACTCTGGAATACTTTGGTATACAGAGGAGTTCATGGTCGACTCAATGACTGCAAGGTGCCCAGGTCCTGGGCTCCAAAAGAAGCCTAAATCATCACCCCTTCACTACCATGCTTGACAGCTGGTATGAGATGTTTGTGCTGATATGCTGTGTTTGGTTTTTGCCAAACGTGGCACTATGCGTGATGGCCAAACATCTCCACTTTGGTCTCATCTGTCCAAAAGACAGTGTTCCAGAAGTCTTGTGATTTGTTCAGATGCAACTTTGCAAACCTAAGCCGTGCTGCCATGTTCCTTTTAGAGAGAAGAGGATTTCTCCTGGCAACCCTTCCAAACAAACCATACTTGTTCAGTCTTTTTCTAATTGTACTGTCATGAACTTTAACATTTAACATGCTAACTGAGGCCTATAGAATCTGAGATGTAACTCTTGGATTTTTTACAATTTCTCTGAGCATTGCACAGTCTGACCTTGGGGTGAATTTGCTGGGACATCCACTCCTGGGAAGATTGCCAACTGTCTTGAATGTTTTCCACTTGTGAATAATCTTCCTCACTGTAATGAGGGACTTTAAATTGTTTGGAAAAGGCCTTATATCCCTTCCCAGATTGATGGGCAGGAACAATTGCTTCTCTAAGATCATTGCTGATGTCTTTACTCTTTGGCATTGTGTTAACACACACCTCAATGCTCAAGACCAGCAAACTCCTAAAACTTGGGCTTTTATAGAGGTACTCACACTTGCTGATGATCAATTGATCAAGGGCATTTGATTAGCAGCACCTGGCTGCTACTTAGCCTCTTTATACCTATGGAAACAGTAAGGGTGTACTTACTTTTTCACACACAGCTTCTCCATTTTGGCTTTGTTTTTGTAAAATAAATTATGACATAGTGTAATATGTCATGTGTTGTTATTCATCTGAGGTTGTATTTACCTACTTTTGAGAACTGCTAAGGACCAGATGATTTTTATTATGTTCTGATATGTAAAACCATAGAACTCAAAGAGGGTGTACTTTCTTTTTCACATGATTGAATATCTCCATCCTGGGTGACCTAAGTGATGCTGTGGCTACCCTTTCGCGGTGCCTGGAGACTGTAGGGGCCTGGTTAGGGGACAACAGGCTTCAACTGAACCCTGGTAAGACGGAGTGGCTGTGGGTATGGGGAGCCCCAAGATCTAGGAGTTTATCATCTTTGGGTTTTGACAGGGTCACACTACCCCAGACAGACCTGGTACGTAATCTGGGGGTCCTCCTGGACTCATGACTCCTGTTCAAAGAGCAGGTGGCAGTCATGGCTAGAAGGGCCTTTGCACAACTTTGTGTTGTCTGGCAGTTACACCCCTTCCTCAATTGGGAGGTCCTCCTCACGGTCACTCATGCCCTGGTTACCTCCTGGTTGAATTACTGCACTCTACATGGGGCTACCCTTGAAGAATATCTGGAAGCTACAGCTGGTGCAGAATGCGGTGGCGCGGACAGTTCTGAATGCCCCTGGGGGACACATATAACACTGCTGTTACACAAGCTACATTGATTGCCGGTTTGCTTCCAGGTCCAATTCAAGGTGTTGGTCATCACTTTTAAAGCCCTTCATGGCACAGGACTAGGTTATCTGAGGAGCCGTATCACCCCTGTTATATCAGCCTACCCCACTCGGTCCGGCAGAAGGGACATGTTGCAGACCCCACCAGTCAAGGAATTTCGAGTGGTGGGATCTAGGAAGAGGGCCTTTTCTGCGGTGGCCCCCACTCTGTGGAACAACCTATCTCCTGAGATGCGATGTGCCCCCACTCTCATGGCCTTCAAGAAAAGCGTGAAATCCTGGCTATGCCAGAAGGCCTGGGGGCTGGATGGGGGCTCGCATCAGTGGAAGTGGCTTGTGGGGTAATTGATTTTGCCTCCCATCATCTTGAATGTTTTTAGTATTTATGTATAGGGTTTGTTTTACAGTTTGACTTTTTAATGGATTAATTAATTTTAATTATCTATGTGATATTCTTTAATTGTTCATAGGTTTTTGATTTTAATTGTGAGCTGCCCAGAGTCACCCATTGGGGGAGATGGGCGGCATGAATGAATGAATGAATGAATGAATGAATGAATGAATGAATGAATGAATGTCAGTCTCCTGCTTCATTTTGGCATTTGTATGGCATTTCCTAAGCCATACAATCCAACTACATTTTCCTCTTTCATGTTTCCAATTTTGGCATTCCAGTCTCCAATCACAAGTAACACCTGTTGCTTGCATGTTCTGTCAATTTCAAATTGAAGTTAATCATAGAAGTCAACAACCTCCTCTTCTTCTGCATCAGTGGTTGGAGCACAAACTTGAATGATTGTCATATTAAAGTGCTGCCCATAAAGTCTAATCAATAATATTCAGTCATTGATTGCATTGTAGCCAAGTACTGTTCTTGCTGTACTCTTCCTAACTATAAAAGCAACGCTGTTTCTTCTTTGTTTTTCATGTCCTGAGTAATAAACAGTGTGATCTTCTGACTGAAAGTGTCCAATCCCAGTCTATCTAAATTCGCTGGTGCTTAACATGTTAATTTGTAGTTGTTTCATGTCATCATTTACTGTGTTGAGCTTTTCTGTGTTCATGCTTCTTACATTCCACGTTCCTACCATAATTCTATCTTTACAGCTTCATATTTTCTTTTCCTGCATGGCAACATCAGCAACTAGATGTCCTGGAGGCTTTAATCTAACCATATCATAAACACCATTAGTACTCTGAAAGATCCTCAGCTCTTCCTCAATAGCATGTTGAGTGCTATCTGACCTGAGGAGCCCATCATCCAGCACTATATCGTCAATTGTTTAATATTTTCTAACCATGGAGTTTTTTTGATAAAAATACAGGAACAGTTTACCATTGCCTTCTCCCACACAATATGAATGGATTCCTTTGCCATTGTCACTAAAGTGATCCTTTGCCTCTGGCGTCTTCCTATATCACTGCTGCCCAATATAGGTGCCTACTTGCTTTAGCTGGGCAGCTGGGATGACCTTCACGCCTTGGGTGACCCTGCTGGCAGTATATACTCTTGGCATACATTCCCAACCTTTTTCGCTCATCTCTCCCAGGAACATTCACCCACAGCAGGACTTGGGGGGATTAATTATTAATAAATATTAATTAATTAATAATTAATAAATATGGGATTAATATTGTAGAAGATAGTAATAAAAAATAAAATAATCTTGTTAGGATTAGAGTTAGAAAAAAAGTCTGGAAGTAATATAAAAAATTTAACAGATAATTGCAAAAGTCTTTACTTAGGAAACAAAAATCAAATGTGCGAGTATAGGATGGGAGGATACCTGACTTGGTAGTACTAATATTTGCAAAAAAAGATCTTGGAATAGTAGCTGATATGGCTGCAAAAAAAGCAAAAGCAATTTTAGGCTTCATCAACAAAAATATAATGTCCAAATTACAAGATATAATCATCCTATTTTATTGTAGATACAGAGAAGTATATTTTCATCTTCAAACATTATTTATATAATTTAAACTCCTCATAACAATTGGGTTTTCTCTAGCATCTGAGTCCTGATAATGTGTACCCTTTCCTCCCTCACCTGTCTTGGGCCTTCTGTGTGGATATGTGTATGAGTAACAGAAATTGCTGTATGTGTTTGCACGTATAAAATGAGGCAAGAGGGAGAAATTGTAGATAAATGAAATCTTATCTATTTATTTCTATGGGAGGAGTGTTGTTTCAGTTATCTAAATGTCAGTAGTCTATAGGAAAAAAGCTGCTGCTGCATCATGGGGTGCGCCTGTGTGGGGACTGCTGTGTAAATTTATGTGTAGGTAAAACAGGGAAGGATGCAATGTATGAGATGGGGAGACAGGTGTGATTTGTGCATAGATCTGCATGAAACAGTTGTTTCAGTGCAAGAGGAGGAAGAACTTCTTGTAAAAGTTCTTGTAGAACTGGTATACTGTCTGTTCCACTTCCTGTCACCATTTGATTGGTCTAGAATCTAATCAGGTAAACCTGGCCATAATAAGGTATGCTCCTTCTTTGCATTACAGACCATTTTCTGTCAAACCCTCCATTGGGACCCTCGGAGTAAATGAAACCACTCAATTCACTATTGACTTTTATCCAGAAAAAAGTGGAAACCACTGTGAAGACCTTGCTGTCCATTATGATACAGGTGAGAACAGGGAAATCTTTTTTTTCATTCATGGAATCATGTGATTTCAGAGATCCTAGCAGTGCATCCTACAACTATTCCTTGGTTTTTGGTTGGTTTTTTTTTTTTGCATAATACTACAATGAACTGAGACTACCTTGCTTTGTTGGATTAGATTTTCCTTGCAGTTGATACATATTTTAGGTAAGCCACTCCCAAAGACAGAGAAATGATGTATGAATAAATTATTACTCATTTATTTTATGGATTTAAAGATGCTGTTTGGAATAACAAACTCTCTCTAAAAGTTTTATGGATATGCTGATTCCTTGCAATTCGCACATTTTCTCCTATCACATAAAGTTCTTGGAACAGGAAACGTATCCTGTTTGAGAGAGAGTGCTATGTCAAGAGATAAATTTGATTTGGTCCTCTTGGCCTTGTTCCTACAGCTCGGTCTGGCTTGCTTATTGTAGGATCTATGATTTGGCTAATGCTCAGTGGGGATCAATTTTGTGAAGTTATCTATGATCTCTGTACTGTTGTAGAGCTTTGGCAGGGAGAAAGCAGGGAGCTTGGCTTCAGATAAAGCTACTTCTGACTGTGGTCCTGGTTGCTGAGCCAGTTGGATCTGAGCAGATTATTTCTCGATTTGATTTATAAGGCCATCATGAGAACTCATACCCAAAAGATTTTCATGCCTGATCAGGTCATCCCCAGCGTTGTCTCTGAAGCAACCGCTCCAGTACAAGGAGAGTGACTGATAGATGGGCCAGATCCTTAACTCTCTATTTACACGATCAGTACTTCTTGTGGTTAGTAGACTGTGAAGTGCTAAACAGTTGGGGCCACTGGTCACACTTCAGGAAGTCACACCCCTTCTTACTAGTTCATGCACTGATCCACAATTCCCATCCCATCACTATTGATTTCTGGGGAAAGGTTTAGTGAGTGTAACTGCTTATATCTCTTTTGATGGGCAGCATTTCAGTTAAAGGCCTCAGAGTTTCAGCATCAGAAGGTTAGGGAGCACAGGAAGTCAACATTCTGGCAGAGGTCCAAGTAATCACATCAAGAATTGGCCTCAAAACATAAAACACCTGAGATCTGGCTGCCGCAGACGTTTTGGAAGGAGTGGATAGTGCTGCTGGCAAGGCTGTTGTGATTAGAGTAAAAGGAAAAAGACAAAGAACTGGATAGTGGAATCTGTCTAGACTTAAAGCAAACTGAGGGTTGAAGGAGTTTCGTACTCATATTATCTAATTCTGGATGGCAGCAGCAGTGGTAAAATGTAAGCAACAGCAATAATGTAGGTTGATGGGTTCTCCTGACACGGCTGTGGGGAACTGAGAAAACATGGTAGCCGTCATTGCTGGACGGGTGGTCAGTGATGAGGAGGTGTCCAGGTTGGAAGCCCATAAATTATATGTTGAGCTTTGGGGGATTGGAATTAACAAAGGACCGTGAGAGATGTTCTTCTCTGGAGTCAGGTTGACAAGGAAATATTTTGAGACTTGTGTGAGAGGCAGTGTTGTAGACACTGGACTTCCGTTCAATGCCTCTGCCTAGGGCTAAGTGACTTAACTTCTGAGACTGAGTTACTGTCAGAGGGTGCAGGCAAGGGTTTCTGTGAACTTGTTGGATCTGTCAACACAAGATCAGGGTCCAGTACAGTACTATCGCCACTTCATGCTTCTGGATCTAGTTCCTTACCATCCTCCTCATCTGAAGTCATTTCTCCTAGCATAATGGCCTTCATTGTTTTTAATAAATAATGGGCTTCAATGTTTTTAATAAAACAAGTTAATTAGGCTTTAATAAATAATAATAAAAACACTTTTGGCCATAAAAAAAACCTTCCAACATTGGTGCCAGTTCATAGAAGATGCCAAACAAGCCACTGAAGTCTGAACTAAGCATAAGAAACTGGAATCTTGCATTCATTGTTAGGTCAGGTGGGCACCATTCTTTTCTTGCTTTAATGATCACATTGCCTATATTCATAGCTCACTGAATAACCAGCCTGATGCTTTATCTTTAAGCCAGAATATTTTGCACCTTATGACCCTTCCCACTTCCATCCTATGCCCAGAAAAAATTGCAGCACCCTTCCACCAACTCTACCCTGTGAGATACTACAGGCTGCAAGGAAGGTTCCTTTCTTAATTAGTCAAATCTGTATTCAGCAGGTGCAAATCCCCTACAGATAACAGAAATGGATGATCTTCGTTCTGCTTTTCTTGGGAATAGGGAAAGCTTCACCACAATGGCCAGCTATACATCTCTCCTTTCCTGAAGGAGGAAATCATGCAGCTTTGCCATGATAGCCAGGCAGCTGGAAGTTTTGGAGTTCTGAAAACCTCCTTCCTTCTATTCATTCATAGCCTAGCAGTAGAGCAGATGTTAAGGTCTATGTTTTCCTGACATATGTGTTGCCACATTGAACTGCTAAAGCAGCCAGATTGTACTGTCCCCTCCCCTCCCCACAAGGAACTTAAGTCTCCTTGGACTTAATTATTGTCCTAAGTATCAAAAGCCTAACTGCAATTTTAGTGGAGGTTTATCCTTTTTATAAAATGGTTCATTTCATCCCATCAGAGCCTTTTCCTTCAAGTGTTCCAGAAGCCTGCCCATTAATTCCTCAGTGACCACCACTCTGAAGGACACCACTGTCTCTGTCTCCACTCTTTTCTTGTTACCTCCACCGTTGTCCAGGGATGAGATTCCATCTTACATTCCAGGTTGGCTCCAGGAACATATGTTCTTTCTTTCTATTCTCTCTTGACATACCATCCCCCATTGTCCAGTCTTCTTCAACTCTATTCCATTCAAAGACAATTTCTTGCCAATCCCACAATTAGTCACTCATTACCTCCTTACCTATGAGGCCAGTTCTATTTTAAATAAATTAATCAGCCAGAAAGGCCAAGGATATCTAGAATTATTTTGAACCATCTTTGTTCCTTTTTGTTTTGTGTTGTTTTCTTTTGTTGTTTAAATGTTTTTAACTATTTGTATATCACCCAGAGTTGCTGGGAGTCAGGTGGCATAAACATTTAATTGATGATGATGATGATGATGATGATGATGTTGATGATGATGATGATGAAGAAGAAGAAGAAGAAGAAGAAGGAGAAGGAGAAGGAGAAGGAGAAGGAGAAGGAGAAGGAGAAGGAGAAGGAGAAGGAGAAGGAGAAGGAGAAGGAGAAGAAGAAGAAAAGGCTTGTAGCTGATTGTTTATATAACAGTCTCCTGAACCTATATCAGTCTGTGAGGCAACCATTACAGTGACCTCTGCAGCCAGGCAGAGTATGTGCAGCTGGACTGGCAGAATTTGAAAGATGATCAAAGACGCAGGGAGTGAGGAATGCCACTTGCCTTGAAAGAAGTGGTTTTATACCCTCTCTCAGACAACTGCTACTCGGTTTCCATCTTTCTCTTTTGGGGGAAGTTTGTTGAGAAAATGAGAGGAAATCAGTTTCAGAGGATCCTAGAAGAAGTGGATTATACAGCCTTTTTTAAATTGAGAATTGAGGCCTGGACATGGGATGGAAATAGCATCATTGGCTCTGATAGATGATCTTCATTGGGATGTGGACGAGGGGTTCTTTTGGTCCTGTTAGGTCTTTCAGTGGCATTCAGTACCATTGAACATGCTATTTTTTCAACTGCCTGCAAGAGTTGGTGGTTTGAGGCACTGTTCTGTGGCGGATCCACTCGTATCTGAGTGGATAATTTCAGGGAGTAGTGAGTGATTGAGCCTGTTTTTGCTCCATTGTGGAATACTGCAGGACTTGTTATTTAACATCTCTATGAAACCACTGGGGAGGTCATTCATACACTGATTTGGGGTGAGGTCTCATCAGTATAATCGCAGGTCAGGATGGATATGATGCAGAAATCTTGAACTGATAACTGGAGGCTGTGAGGGCCTGAATGGTGTGAAACAAGTTCAGACTAATGTGAGCCAGATGGAGATCCTGTGAAGTGAAATCTATTTTGTGGCTGCTACAAGCTTCTAAGCTCAGTTCATGCACAGTTCTGCCTGTCCTGTGTGGACATAGGAGGGCCTTCTGAAGTTCCTACCCCCAGGAGAGATGGGAAGGGCATGGATTGCAGGTAGGGCTCTGTTGTGGCACCTAGTTTATGGAATGCACTTCCTTCCAAGGTGCACTTGGTCTTTTTACTTCTTTTGTTCTAAAAGTTACTGAAAACCATACTTTTAAAGCAAGCTTTTGAGCTCTAGCAATTAATATTGGGTGATCTTTAATGATATTTGTATGATTTAGCTGATTATAAATTGCTTTGATGGAGATTGAATGAATGAGTCTTAACTGGCCTGTTAACTCCTTCACTATTTATATACTATTTAATAACTATTTTAATATTTTTTAAAAATGTAACAGCCTATATCAAATCCATTGATTCATCCATCCCATGTATGATTTGTATATCAAAACCACACCTTTTATAAAAATATGCAAAAATAGTACATTAAGTCACCTCCCACATGGATTACTGTAATGCACTCTACATAGGGCTGCCCTTGAAGAGCATCCAGAAGCTTCAGCTGGTGCAAAATGTGGTGGTGCAGGCAGTTATGCATACAGTTAGATCAATGCACATTATACCCCTGCTCCGCAAGCTGCATTGGTTACCAGCTTGCTTCTGGGTTCAATTCAAGGTGCTGGTAATGGCCCATAAAGCCCTTCATGGCATGAGGCTGGGTTATTTGAGGGACTTCCTTTCCCCAATCACATCTACCTGTCCTGTCAGGTCTGGCAGAAAGGGCATTTTGTGGGTCCTGCCCACTAAGGAATGTCATCTGACAGTGCCCAGAGGAGAGCCTTTTCTGCCTCAGCACCCACCCTCTGGAACATCATCCTCTTGAGGTCAGACTAGACCCAACCTTACTGGCCTTCTGGAAGGACCTGAAGACATGACTTTGCCATCCTGAGGATCTGGTAGTGGTGGCATGGAGCCTGCAAAATGGCTGTACTGTTAGTGAGATTGATTGCACTCTTCTGCAGATTATGTGTTTTTTTTCATGGTTTTAATAATTTTTATTGTTCTAATGTGTTTTAATGGTTTTTGTTATAATTGTGGTTATTTTTGTATTTTTGGTGTGTTTTTAACTCTGTAAGCTGCCTAGAGTCACATATGTGAGATGGGTACCTATATAAATCAGATAAATAAATACAGTGGTACTTAAAAGTTTGTGAACCCTTTTGAATTTTCAGTATTTCTGCATGAATATGACCTAAAATGTGATCAGTTCTCCATACAAGTCCCAAAACTAGATAAAGAGAACCCAGTTAAACAAATGAGTCAAAAACATTAAACTTGTTCATTTATTCATTGAAGGAAATGATCCAAAGCTACACATTTGTGTGTGGCAAAAGTATGTGAACCTTTGCTTTCAGTAACTGGTGTGCCCCCCTGGGCAGCAATAACTGCAACGAAACATTTCCGAGAAACTGTTGATCAGTACCGCACATCGGCTTGGAAGAATTTTAGCCCATTCCTCCTTACAGAACAGCTTCAGCTCAGGGATGTGGGTGGCCTTCCTCACACAAAGTGCCCACTTCAGGTCTTCCACAACATTTCCATTGGATGAAGCTCAGGACTTGGGCTTGGCCATTCCAAAAAATTAATTTTCTTTTGCTTTAACCATTCTTTGTTGTACAACTTGGTTTTTTAAATATATAATTTTATTAAGAATGTTGATTATAATAATAAAATCTAAAACAAACTATTTAAAGAAAAAAAAGAGAATAGAGAGGAGTAAATAGTGCAAGGAAAAAGAAAAAAAGAGAAAAGTAAGAATATAATAAAGAGAAAAGAAATATATAAAGAAGTGACTTCCAACTTTCATCACAAGTATAAACAAATTTAGTAACTCTTCATCTTCTCTAAAGTTACAAACATTTATCTCTTCATCCCATATCCCATCTCTTATCTATAAACAAATCCATAAAACATAATCTTTTCAATCCTGGTGTCAGCGGAAAGTCTATAAAGGGTAGCCAGAAGTAACAATGCATCTTGTTTTAACCTTGATCAAATAAGCCAACTTTATATTCCTGCCTTTTATTTGTAACAGTCTTAATCTTTAGTTCATTCAAATATTGTTGTGGGATTTGGTTTCTCTTCATTTCCTCTTTACCCCATCACACAGAGCTCTTCAAGGCTTTAACAAGCCTCTTTTATAAACCCAGTTGGAAAAAATTATCTAGGTTGCTGTCTTGGTTTGTCATTTGTATTTCCCTTTTAAATTTTAAAACCTTAGCCAGTTTCTTTTGTAGATCCAGTGAAACATCCTTTTCTAAATTTCTTCAATAACATCTTCTGGACATAGTCTATCCATAGAAGCAGACATCATCACTGGCTTTGTTGATATTGTGGCTGCTATTTTCTGATTCCAATCTTCAAAAGTCTCCTTCAGTATTTTTATTGTCATAATATTTAGTGTCCAGTTTTTGATATCATGAAATTACTTATCAGTGTTATGTCTTATAAAACCCAAAACAGGATCTATTTCCTACAAGAAGCTGTTTGTACTTTATAATTAATTCCAAAATATTCCAATTTTATCTGGACCCTTAATTTATAACTAAGGATCTAGATAAGTTTATAACTTTCTAAGATCAAAATCTTATTTAGCTTTTTGCCATTTATTTCAGATTCTTTAAATTCTTAAGCTTATGATTAAAATTTTCGTTCAGGACTGAAGGCAAACTTATCTGGTATTTTTGAACTTGTCATACCGAAGGTCTTTAATAGCTTAGAAGTTAATGAGCAATTTCCGAAAGTGATTAGAGAATAAGGTTTGCGAACTTAGTGTCCTTTAAAAGTCTCTGCTGTGGTTGTGAGCAAGATGGCTAATCCTGTCATCTCCCAGTGCTTAGACCCATGAAAAACCACTATCCAGTGGTCTCCTCATGAAGTTATCTGGAGAGGTTCCAAGGAACCAGTCTACTCACTGGTTCATTGGTCTTTGCTGCAGTTATTGGCTCTGCTTTGCAGAGCTGTCTTCAGTTTGCCATACCTCCCCTGGAAGCGGGTTGTATGACTTGTGTCTTTTGGGTTGTTGTCTTGCTGCATGACTTACTCCCTCTTGAGCTTCAGTTCACAGACAAATACCCTTACATTTTCCTGTAGAATTTGCTGATATAGTTCAGAATTCATACTTCCCTCTATGATGGCAAACTGTCCTGCCACCACCATGTTTCACAGATGGGATAGGTTTCTTATGCTGGAATGCACTGTTTGCCTTTAGCCAAACAAAACACTTTTCATTCAAGCCAAAAAGTTCTATTTTGGTCTCACCTGTCCACAGAACATGCTTCCAATAGCTTTCTGGCTTATTCACGTGGCCTTTCTCGAACTATAGAGGGGCAGCAATGTCCTTTTTGGAGAGTAGTGGCTTTCTCCTTGCAACCCTGCCAAATAGTTCGGTAATCTTTTCCAGCCTGGTAAGCATCGAGTATTGATGAGTATTGAAAATTCAGAAGGGTTCACAAACTTTTAAGCACCACTGTAAATAAATGGGTTATAAAAAGTCAGTTGGCTGCGCAGCTTCTATACTTACTTCAACTGATACACTGAAAATACTGACCAGGTCTGGAGGGCATGATAGACAGTTTGATTCTGATTACAAAGTAATTTAAAGAATATGGTTCTTTGCTTGAATTGCTGCAAAATAAAACCATGTTTTGTGAAATTATATCACATGCTTTTTATAGAAGAGAGAGGTAGCTTTGTGAGTTGATTCTTACAATTTTCTGACTTCCCAAGGAGAGGATATTCATGTCAGTTTATATGGAGGTGCTACAGATGTCAACGTGAGGCTGGATAAGAACTCCTTGACAATTGAGAAGACTTATATCACTTTAGCAAACAAGAGGTCCGTAGTCATACACAACCGGAGTGATATCATTGCACATTTTCAGTGGAAGGTGTTTGCAACACAAGAAAAGGAAGAAGAGAAAAAACAGAAGTAAGTTTGGTGTGATATCTGTTTTTGAGTTAATGCTCTTAGAATGGGCCAGGGGTAAATTTTTGTGGGCACTAATCTATTTATTAAACTTGTTTACTGCCACATCTTGCAACTATGCATTTAATTCTTTTATCCAGTTGCAGAATTCTATATTTCTCCCTGTTATATTCTGTCATATTCATTTCAACGCACTACTCAGGCCTGTTGGGTGAAAATGTTCTTTATTTAGAAACAGTCTTGTCTTTTCCTGCAAATAATAATGGCTGAATTACTACCGGGCTTAAAAATATGACAAAAATATAGTTCATTTTGTAGAGATCCAGACATTTTTATCTTGTTATCCTAAAAAGTCACCAAAGAATCATTCTTTGAAAGCACAAGGAGAAAAAGAATCCCGACAAGCTTTTTCAAAGGCATCACATTGAGCTGTTTAAAGGTTTGCATTTTTTAGTTACACATTTTGGAGACTAATGGTTGGTAAGATGAGGGGAGGATCCCAACCAGGCTTGTTCATGCAAGGGAAAAGGGCATTTTAGGATGCAAAATTCCACCAGGTCGTCAGATATTTGGTATTGTACCACCCCTCAATTGTGTTTTCTGTAGGCTGAACTGTTCCTTGTAGGGCTTGGTAGCCATCCTTTGAACATCCTACAATTTGTCACTGTTTTAAACTGGTGCCAAGAGCTGGATAGAGTACTTCAAATAGGGTCTGAGCAGGGCAGAATAGAGTGCAAATATTATTTCCTGTGATGTGGACTCTGTGCTCTTGTTAATGCACCACAAGATGGCATTTGTCCTTTTTAGCAGCTGCATCAAACTGCTGGCTCATGTTCAACTTGTGGTCAACAAGGACACCCAGATCTTTTCACATGTACTATTGCCAGGCCAGGTTTCCCTATCATATATACTAGTGCATTACCATTTTGCTCCCTATTGAAGTCCATCCTGTTCATTTCAGTCCACTGCTCAAGCTTGCCTAGATTTTTTTTTAATCATCTATCTTTCATTCAAAGTATTAGCCCATGAGAGACTGTAGGGAGGCCTAGAAATAAATGGAAGGAAGAATAGTTGTAAACAATCAAAAGGTAAAAGGCAGGGCTATTGGCAACTTATCTGAGAAATGGCAACTTGGCCCAGGTAGCAAGAAACCTGGGAAGAAGCATTTCAAATAATTCAAAGAGATTCTATCTTAATGAATGCACTATAAATTGGGGTTGGAAATTTCTTTTATAGTTTCCAAGATTCTATATTTACCTCCAGATTATAATTAATTATGCTTTACTGAAATCTATGTCATTCTTTCTTCCTTGAATTTACCCACCTGAGTGGGACTTGACATAGCCACCCCTTCCAGATTGGTGCCGTGTGCAAACCTGATAAATTCCCTCATCCAAGTCTTTGATCAAAATATTAGCAGCGCAGCACCCCAGATCCCTGTGGCCCTCCATGCTGATCTGGAACCTTAATGACCCCTCTTTGGGAGCGATCATTCAGCCAACTGTCAGTCCATCTAACAATAGTATCTTTTAGCCATATTTTACAGTTTATTAAGGAGAATATCATGAGGCTGTCTGTCAGTAGCTTTGTTCAGGAACATTATGGCCATATACTGTTTCCCAGATTTCCTAAGCTAGTAACTCTCTCGAAGGATATAAAGTTAGACTGACATGACTTTTTTTTGTGTGTGTGACAAACTCATGCTGGCTCCTGATAACTATTGCATACTTACCTAAGTGCTCACAAACACACTGCTTTGTTAAACACACACACTGTTAAAAAGCCCTGCCCAGTATAGATGTCAAGCTTTTTTTTTTCTTGTGCCTTTGAATCAATGTTGAGTCCTGGCAACTGCCTGCACAAGTCCCTGCAGTTTTCTTGGCAAGATTGTGGAAGTGGTTTGCTGTTGCCTCCTTCCTAGGGCTGAGAGAGAGTGACTGGGTCAAGGTCACCTAGCTGGCTTCGTGCCTAAGGCTGGACTAGAACTCATGGTTTCTGGGTTTTTAGTTTGATGCCTTAGCCAGTACACCAAACTGGCTCAGCTTACAGGTCTATAATTTCCCCCAGTTTTCCTCCTTTCCCTTTTTGAAGATGTGAGGAACCTGGAGCGCCACTGGAGGAAAACAAGGACCAAACCTGACTGAACACAAGCTAGAGCTGCTACTAAGGCCTACTTTGTGGTGGTAAGAGCGAAATGTCAATATTTCTCTGCTCTTATTGCATCCATAGAATGCCACCCAGTGGCCCTGTTTAAGATCACCCGATCCCTTTTGGGAAAAAGGGCCCAGTAGCCCATTTACAGGGCCACACAGAGGAGCTTTCTAGGCATCTGGAGGATAAAATCGCTCAGATCCAGTTCCAGTTGGATGCCAAGCATGAGGCATGGTCTATAGAGATGCCCAGGGTACGTTCTTACCCTGTTATCTGGGAACAGTTTGATCCTGTTGAACCCAAGGAAGTGGACAGGGTCCTCCAAATGGACCTGTCAACTAGATTCATGTCCCTCCTGGCTGGTTAAAGCTACCTGGGAGGTGACATGTGGGTGGGTCCAGGCAATGGTGAATTCATCCTTGAGGGAGGGAGTGTTTCCAGCTGCCTTTAAAGATGCACTGATGCACCCCCTCCTCAAGAAGCCATCACTGGATTCCACCATACTGGACAATTTTCATCTGGTCTCCCATCTCCCCTTTTTAGGGAAGGTGGTTGAGAAGGTGGTGACATTGCAGCTCCAGAGGATCCTGGAGGAAACGGATTATCTGGACCTGTTTCAGTCAGGTTTCAGGCCCAGATACAGGATGGAAATGGCATCAGTCGCATTCATGGATGATCTCTGGCAGGAGCAGGATGGGGGTAGTGCATCCATCCTTGCTCTTCTTGGCCTCTCAGTGGCTTTCGATACCATCAACCATGGTGTCAGGTTCAGCCCAATGAACTCCAAGAGACAATGCAAATACAGTTCTGTTGCGTTTATTAGCTTCCACCTCAAGACAGAATCTCACTAGACTGAACCCAAGTTCCCAAGCCAGCCAGCCACAACACCGTGAATTCCTTAGGGAGGTGCCAGCCTCAACTTCTTGAATTTCCCACGCTCCTGTTGGGGGCTAAGAGCACACTTATCTCCCTGAGCATGGCCTTCATAAGTCCATTCCATCACACATGGTATCCTTTTGGGTCGACTTGAGGAGTTGGGAGTGGGTGGCACAGTTTTGTGCTGGTTCTCTTCCTTCCTCCAAGGTCGATCCTAATTGATGTTGATTGGGGGCAAGAGGTCCAGTTTGTGGCCCCTCCTTTGTGGGGTGCCCCAGGGTTCGATACTCTCTCCTTTTTAATATCTACATGAAACCACTGAGTGAGATCATCCGCCACCATGGGATGAGGTATCATCAATATGCAGATGATACCCAGTTATACATCTCCATCCCGGGTGAGGTAAATGATGCTGTGACCACCCTTTCGTGGTGCTTGGAGGCTGTGGGGGTCTGGAAGGGGTGCAACAGGCTTCAGCTGAACCCTGGTATGACGGAGTGGCTATGGATTGGAGACCCCTCTGTATCCAAGGATTTACCATCTTTGGTTTCGGACAGGGTTACAGTGCCCCGGACAGACCCCATGTGTAATCTGGGGGTCCTCCTGGACTCACGACTCCTGCTCGAGGACCAGGTGGCAGTTGTGGCCGGGAGGGCCTTTACCCACCTTTGTGTGGTATGCCAGTTACGCTCTTTCCTGGATCAGGAGGCTCTCCAGTCAGTCACTCATGCCCTGGTCATCTCTCGGCTAGGCTATTGCAATGCGCTGTACTTGGGGCTACCTTTGAAGAATATCTGGAAGCTACAGCTGGTTCAAAATGTGGCTGTGTGGATAATTTTGAGTGCCCCAAGAACGGCACATATAGCACCTTTACCTGCACGAGCTGCATTGGGTCCTAGTCTGCTTCCAGGTCCAATTCAAAGTATTGGTTATTACCTTTAAAGGCCTAAAAGGCATGGGCTCAGGTTACCTGAGGGACTGTCTCACCCCCATGACATCAATCTGTCCCACCCTGTCAGGCAGAGAGGGCATGTTGCAGACCCCATCAGTGAGAGGACGGCTGGTGGGGCCCAGGAGGAGAGCCTTCTCTGCCGTTGCCCCCGCCCTTTGGAATATTCTCCCCCCAGAGGTGCGGCAGGACCCTACCCTCCCAGCCTTCCAGAAAGGATTAAAGACCTGGCTCTGCCAGCTTGCATGGGGTGACAACAATCTTACCCAATCCTGGGGGTGGCTGCCGCCTTGATGACGCTCCCTGAGTGACTGCCAATTATTCTTGGATCTATTTATTTTCTATTTATTAATAGTATATAGTAATTCTGTAACTTTAATTGATTTTAACTGTTTTGTAAACCACCCAGAATTGTTTCAACAAGATAGGCAGTGACAAATTTGGTATATAAATAAACAAAAATATTTCCTACTCCAATCCTCTGGATCTCACTAGTTTTCCTAGAGCGCTCAAAGATTACCAAGAGTGATTTTGCAATCATTTCTGCTAGTTCCTTTAATATCCTGGGATATATAATCCTTCTGGCCATGGAGACTTGAATTTGTTTAAATTAGCTAAATTCTAGAATCATAGACTCATAAAATCATAGGGATGGAAGGGACTTTGGAGGCCTTCTAGACCAACGTCTAGACCAACACCTTGCCCAGGGCAGGAATCCTCATAACATCACAGCAAAATTACTGTCCTCCTGAGAAAAACCTCCTGTGAAAAAGTACCCATGACTCCAAGATTAGACTGTTCCACTGCTTAATGGCTCTCACAGTCAGGAAATTCTTTATTTTGAGTTCGGATTTTCCTCTGTCAAGCTTCTACTACCTAACAGTTCTTGTCCTAACTTTAGGGGCTCTGGAGAATAAATCCACACTCCTGTAATAATCTTTCAAGTATTCAGTCTTGAATGAAAAGACAGATAGGTGTTTAAAAGTTCTACCTTTTCACCATTATTGATTACTAATTTACCACTTTCTCCTTGTGTCCTTTGATTTTAATTTTATTTCTAACATTGAAAGAACGCTTTTGCTGTTTTTGGTATCCCTCACAAGCCTTAGCTCACTCTGAGTTTTAGCCTTTCTGACAGAATTTCTACTGTTTCTGGAAACTACCCTGTTTTCTTATTTAGTTATGTTTCCTTCTTTCTTTTTTTATAATATTTTATTGAGATTTTAAAGATACATATTTAAAAGTTAGAAATGAAAAGGAAAATTTGAAATACAAAATATAAAGAAAAGGAAAAGAAAAAGTGAGGTAAAGTAAAAGAAAAAAGATATGAAAAATAGATAACTTCCAATCTATCTCTGGTCTTAGAAATAATAAGGCTATCATAAGTGCTAGTTTTTAATACATTAAATAGGAATAATGTTTCCTTCTTTCCATTTCCTGTACATGTCCCTTTTTCTCTTCAGCATTTGAGAGAGCTCTTAAATATATCCATATTGGCCTCTTTATAGATTTTTCCCATTTTTCTTTGGGGATTTGTATGCAATTCTCCCTTCACTATCTCATTTCATGAGAGTTCTTTTAGTCTAATGGTTAACGTGCTGGACTAGAGCAGGGACACCTGAGTTCTGGTCCTCTCTTAGACCTGGAAGCCAGTTGGGTCAGAATGGAGAACTTTGGGTCAGTTCTCCATCCCAGCCCTAGGAAGAAAACTGCATGGACTTGTCCATGTAGTTGCCAGGAGTCAAGACTGCCTCCAAGGCACAAAAAGCAGCAATAAAACAAAACTCCATCCAGAACTCATTTCATAGAATTTCCCATTCTTCCTGGACACTTTTCTTCTTTAGGATTTCAGGTCATTGGATACAATGCACCTTTTCTCAGAGTTCATCAAAATCTGCTCTTCTGAAGTTCCGTATGCAGGTCTGACTCTTTTCAATTATTCCTCCTCTGAATATTATGAATTCAAAGATAAACGATCAGTTTTCCCCATGATGCCAATCTCCTTTGCTTCTTAACCAAGCATTCTTTGGGTATAGGTATCTGCCGCAAGATACAACATTTGATCTCTTTCTCCTTGGGGCTCTAGGATGTGTCAAACCCTGAAGGCTGAACAAAACGGAATGCTCGATCAGCTTCTGATGGAATGTCATATGAATCCAGCGCTTCGTGAGCATCTTTCCATTGTCACCCGTACCTTTGAGAACCGTCGGGCAACTGTCCATGAAGATGTGATGCTCTTCAGCAATAAAGTCTTCTCCATTGAGCCTCTGGTAAGAAATAACACATGAATGGGGAGGTGGAATATTTTTCTAAAGTGCCTCAAATGCTTTTTCTGTAAAAGATTTTGAATAAGCTGATTCAAAGTGTTAAATATCATTTCCTCCCCTAAATAGCTACCTGTCACAGTATATCAGGCCGTTCAGAGCAGGACCTTCATTAGTGACCTTGAGAGCTCAAGTGTGAAACAAAGGAGAGGCATTCCTTCAGATACGGTGGCTAAGACCTTTTTCATCTAATATAAGCAAGTTACTTGAAGCTCTCCATCAGGGCTTAAGCAGGAGAATGGACTGGGTGGACTGAGACTTGTTCCGAACAAAGCAGAAACGGTGGTGGTTTGTCCTACTGACCTTGTTTTAGAAGGTGTTAAGCTCCCTTAAAGTAACAGACTTAGAGTTACAGAGTGCTTTTGGATCCATTTTTGTAATTGGAAATATAAGTGATTTGTGGCACATTGTCTTTTTACCAGCTTAGACTGATATTAGCTGTGCCCTAAATGGATGGAGAAAGCATTGTGATGGCCTTCTTCCTTTTCGATTAACGAAATGCTGCTTTTGATGGGCTAGCTGAATTGCTGATGATAGCTGGCCAATATGATTACATTTTGCCAATATCCTGTTGCATCTTTTATTCTGCTTCTTAATGTTCTTAATATTTGCCACCTTTTAAGTCTGATACATTTCTATACATTTGTAGATAAGTATGGCTTACCCCCCCCCCCATGGATCACTGCCTTGTCATGGCGAAGGGGCTTGCGTAACTCAGTGAAGCCATGAGCTATACCATGCAGGGCCACCCAAGACGAACAGGTCATGACAGAGAGTTCTGACAAAATGTGGTCCACTGGAGAAGGAAATGGCAACCCACTCAAGTATCCTTGGCAAGAAAAACCCATGGACAATGTTAAAAGGCTAAAAGATATGACGCTGGAAGATGAGCCCCTCAGGTCAGAAGGTGTCCAATATCCTACTGGGGAAGAGCGGAGGGCAATTCCAAGTAGCTCCAGAAAGAGTGAAGCGGCTGGGCCAAAGGTGAAAGGACGTTCAGCTGTGGATGTATCTGGAAGCGAAAAGAAGGTCCGATGCTGTAAAGAACAATATTGTATGGGTACCTGGAATGTAAGATCTATGAACCAAGGCAAGCTGGATGTGGTCAAACATGAGATGACAAGATTGAACATCGACATCTTGGGAATCAGCGAATTGAAATGACAGGAATGGGTGAATTTAATTCAGGTGACCATTATATCTACTACTGTGGGCAAGAAACCCTTAGAAGAAATGGAGTTGCACTCATAGTCAATAAGAGAGTGGGAAAGGCAGTAATGGGGTATAACCTCAAAAACGACAGAATGATCTCAGTGTGTATCCAAGGCAAACCATTCAACATCACAGTAATCCAAGTCTATGCCCCAACCGCTGATGCCGAAGAAGCTGAAGTTGACCGGTTCTATGAAGACCTACAACACCTTCTAGAACTAGCACCAAAAAAAGGTGTCCTTTTCATCATAGGGGATTGGAATGCTAAAGTAGGAAGTCAAGGAATAATCAGAATAACAGGCAAGTTTGGCCTTGGAGTACAAAATGAAGCAGGGCAAAGGCTAATAGAGTTCTGTCAAGAGAACAAGCTAATCATAGCAAACACTCTTTTCCAACAACACAAGAGACGACTCTACACATGGACATCACCAGGTGGTCAATACAGAAACCAAATTGGTTATATACTTTGCAGCCAAAGATGGAGAAGCTCTATACAGACAGCAAAAACAAGACCAGGAGCTGACTGTGGCTCAGATCATGAGCTTCTTACTGCAAAATTTAGGCTTAAATTGAAGAATGTAGGGAAAACCACTAGACCACTCAGGTATGACTTAGATCATATTCCTTGTGAGTACACAGTGAAGGTGGTGAATAGATTTAGAGGATTAGATTTGGTAGACAGAGTCCCTGAAGAACTATGGACGGAGGTCCGTAACATTGTACAGGAGGCAGCAACTAAAACCACCCCAAAGAAAAAGAAATGCAAGAAAGCAAAATGGCTGTCTGATGAGGCTTTACAAATAGCTATGGAAAGAAGGAATGCGAAAAGCAAGGGTGAAAGGGAAAGATATAAGCAATTGAATGCAGATTTCCAGAGAATAGCAAGGAGAGATAAGAAGGCCTTCTTAAATGAACAATGCAAAGAAATCGAGGAAAACAATAGAATGGGGAAGACTAGAGATCTCTTCAAGAAAATTGGAGATATCAAAGGAACATTTAGTGCAAAGATGGGCATGATAAAGGACAAAAAAGGCAGGGACCTAACAGAAGCAGAAGAGATTAAGAAGAGGTGGCAAGAATACACAGAAGAACTCTACAAGAAAGATCTTAATGTCCCTGATGTCCATGCTGGTGTGATCACTGACCTTGAGCTGGACATCCTAGAGAGTGAAGTCAAGTGGGCTTAGGAAGCATTACTAACAACAAAGCTTGCGGAGATGACAGTATTCCAACTGAGTTATTTAAAATACTAAAAGATGATGCTGTTAAAGTGCTGCATTCAATATGCTAGGACGTCTGGAAAATGCAACAGTGGCCACGGGATTGGAAAAGGTCAGTTTACGTTCCAATTCCAAAGAAGGGCAATGCCAAAGAATGCTCAAACTATCGCACAATTGCATTCATTTCACATGCTAGCAAGGTTATGCTCAAAATCCTACAAGCTAGGCTTCAGCAGTACGTGAACCGAGAACTACTGGATGTACAAGCTGGGTTTCGAAGAGGCAGAGGAACTAGAGATCAAATTGCCAACATTCGCTGGATCATGGAGAAAGCACAAGAGTTCCAGAAAAACATCTACTTCTGCTTCATTGACTATGCAAAAGCCTTTGATTGTGTGGATCACAACAAACTGTGGCAAATTCTTAAAGAGATGGGGGTACCAGACCATCTTACCTGTCTCCTGAGAAATCTATATGTGGGCCAAGAAGCAACAGTTAGAACCGGTCATGGAACAACCAATTGGTTCAAAATAGGGAAAGGAGTACGACAAGGCTGTATACTGTCACCCTGCTTATTTAACCTATATGCAGAGTACATCATGAGAAATGCCAGGCTGGAAGAATCACAAGCCGGAATTAAGATTGCAGGGAGAAACATCAATAACCTCAGATATGCAGATGATACTACCCTAATGGCAGAAAGTGAAGAAGAACTAAAGAGCCTGTTGATGAGGGTGAAAGAGGAGAGTGCGAAAGCTGGCTTGAAACTCAACATTAAAAAAACTAAGATCATGGCATCTGGACCCATCAATTCCTGGCAAATAGAAGGGGTAGAAATGGAAGCAGTAACAGACTTCATTTATTTGGGCTCCAAGATCACCGCAGACGGAGACTGCAGCCATGAAATTAAAAGACACTTGCTCCTTGGGAGGAAAGCTATGGCAAACCTAGACAGCATATTAAAAAGCAGAGACGTCACCTTGCCGACAAAGATCCGCATAGTCAAAGCTATGGTTTTTCCAGTAGTAATGTATGGCTGTGAATGCTGGACCATAAAGAAGGCTGAGCGCTGAAGAATTGATGCCTTTGAACTGTGGTGCTGGAGAAGACTCTTTAAGAGTCCCCTGGACCGCTAGGAGGTCAAACCAGTCAATCTTAAAGGAAATCAACCCTGACTGCTCAATGGAAGGATTGATAATGAAGCTCAAGCTCAGATACTTTGGTCACCTAATGCGAAGAGAGGCCTCTTTGGAAAAGACCCTGATGCTGGGAAAGATTGAAGGCAAAAGGAGAAGAGGACGGCAGAGAATGAGAGGGTTAGATAGCATCCCTGAAGCAATGAGCATGAAACTGAGCAAACTCAGGGAGGCAGTGAAGGACAGGAAGGCCTGGCGTGATGTGGTTCATGGGGTCACGAAGAGTCAGACACGACTTAACGACTGAACAACAACAACAAAATGGCTTACCCATTAAGTGTTATTAAAAGTTTTTCCTAGCATAGAAATCCAAGCTCATTGTGCTGGTCTAATTGTCTTACTTTCAGGTTGTAGAGCAACAGATTCTAACAGTAACATATTAAAAAATAAAGAAATAAAAGAATACCAATAAATACAATATTTCCCAAAGCCCTAGGAGATATTTGATTATGCAGTTCTGATTTTCCAATAGCATCTCAAATTTAGCTTTATTTAGTTTTGCAACAAAGGCAAGTTACGTCAGAAAAAATAATTCTGCATGGAGGTTATGACATGCTTGGCTCCAGTGTTCAGGCCTAAAGAGGTGTGGATTAAGATTTTGATGTTTGATGTTAACAGCATACTGTATTTTACACCAAGATCAATAGTGAACATGTGTTCACAAATGGCAGCATCCAGCAATATGGCACTGGCAGCTTCATATCAATCCTATCACATATTTCAGTCTTGGTGGTAAGAAATTTTTTCACCCTCAGCACCAGGCTTTATTCCAATTTCCATACAGTTTAAAGCATTCCCAAGATAAAGGTTATATTCTGCTGAGTTTTCCCATTCCATAAGTGGGCAGAACAGTTCCTCTCCTAACGATGGGATATCAGGATCAAGATAGGCAGTGATGTTGACTGTCCATGTCTTCCATGTCAGCTTGAAATATACTTTACTGACAGGCTTCAGCCATTCATTTCAGTTTGTGAGAATATTGTGAGAGCCGTGGCCAGGAGGGCTTTTGCACAGCTTCGGGTTGTGCACCAGTTACGCCCTTTCCTGGATTGGGATGCCTTGCGAACGGTCACTCGCCCTTGTTATCTCCCAGATAGACTACTGCAACGCGCTCTACATGGGGCTACCCTTGAAGAATATCCGGAAGCTGCAGCTGGTCCAGAATGCGGCTGCACGGGCGATTTTTGGGGCCCGAAGAAGGACCCATATAACACCTCTGCTCCGTGAGCTGCATTGGGTACCAGTTTGCTTCCGGGTCCAATTCAAGGTGTTGGTTATCACCTTTAAAGCCCTACATGGCATGGGGCCAGGCTACCTGAAGGACCGCCTCGCCCCCACGATCTCTACCCATCCCACCCGATCTCACAGAGAGGGCATGCTTTGGATCCCCACGGTAAAAGAACTCTAATTAGCGGGGTCCAGAAGGCGGGCCTTCTCTGCTGTGGCCCCCGCCCTTTGGAACATCTTGCCCCCGGAGGTGAGACAGGCCCCCTCACTCCAGGCCTTTCGGAGGGACCTAAAGACATGGCTCTGCCATCTGGCCTGGGGCAGGGAGGGAAGAAATCAGAATTGGGGTTGGCTGGCCCCTTAGTGGTATGCTGTGGCCCCACCGGCCTCTTGGATTTCTTAGCTTTTTTATTTTTATTTTTTAATGTTTGGTTTTATAACTTTTAACTGTATTCATGTTTTTTAGTATGTTGTAAGCCGCCCAGAGTCCCCCATTGTGGGGAGATGGGCGGGGACAAATTAAATAAATAAATAAATAAATAAATAAATAAATAAATATTACATTGGACTGGTGGGTAATAATTATTGTTAACAAGAGATGTGTGTTGAGGTTTGAAAGCTGTCCATTTCCAGTTTATTTTCTTTGAATGCATTCCTTTCCTCTCAAGGCTGAGATTCATCAGTTTTGGTCAAAAGGGGCAATAGATTATCTTATTCTTCTGGAAAGGAATATTGGGTTCCACTCCCACCATTGCACAATTCTGACATGGGATGAAGAACTCCATTTCATTTTCAACCTTTCAGGCATCAGTGGTTTCATTCACACCCACTGCTTCTAGATGGTGATGGTGGCTGAAGGGGACTAGGATCAGTGGACCTTTGCAATATTTCCAAATAGAGATCACAGTGTAGCACTGTCAATTCCTCTGTTTTGCTATAGGGAATTCTCTTCTTTAATTCGGTTTTGCCAGAGAAAGTATTAATGGTGCTGTTTCTGTTTTAACACAGCATGCAATTTTAAATCATTTTATTGCACACCCTGGACACTTTAGATTGAGGGATTGTTTCACAGACAGATGTGCCTTTCTGATAGCTGTCATTCTTGTCAGAATTAACAGTCAAGAATGCCTTGATGCACTGATTCAATTAAGCCCAGGGATGTGCATGAATGGAAGTTGAACGCTCTCGTGTTTTTATTCAACAGGAAAGCCAACTATTGTTCTATCTGTAACACCAAAATCTGTGTATTTTTGATCCCAAATGGGCAAGGTATTCATTTTCACTCTTCTCACTGCTAGACAGAGACATAGAAACAGCCAATTACTTTGATGTATCAAGCAAATAAATTGGCAACTTTTTGAGTGGATCTACTTTATGCAACAGGAACATATTGCCTCCAGACTTAATATTTCTGAGCACTCCATTTTAGGAAGAACATTGACAAACGTACAAGGAATGTTTGGAAGTACTAGGTATGCTTAGCTTAGAGAAGAGAAGACTATGGGGAGACAGGATAGTTGTCATGTGGAAGATGCAGCGTAATTATACAGGTGTTGTTCCAGAAGACAAGACAAGAAATGATGGGTTTAAATCACAGGGAAGCAGATTTTGGTTGGACATCAGAAAATACTTCCTAGCTGTCAGACTGATCAACAAGGGAACATACTGCCTTTGCAGATGGTAGACTCTCCTTTGCTGGAAGTGTTTAAAGAGAGGCTGGATAGCAGTAGATCCCTGCACTGGGCAGAGGCTTGGGCTAGATTGTCTCCAGTGTTCCTTCCAAACCTCACATTCTATGACTCTGTGATTTTTTTTCCTGAAGACACAAAGTCATTTGTGTGAAGACTTTATCTTATTAATGATATATCTGCTTTAACTACAACTTTGGAATCATTGTTACTTTTTTTTTTTAACATTTGCTGAGCTTTGACTTTTTATGTCCCCAAGTCACCTCCTTTAAAAAGACAATGGGATACTTGTTTGTTTCAGATCCCCCAAGGAAGCTGCACGGATAGCAGTGCAACACAGACCTATTGTGAATGTGCAATGTGGGCATACTGTTGGTGCAAGATTTAGGGTGGCATGATTTCCTGCTGGCTCTGGGATGGAAGGGGAGCATGGCAAAGCAGTGCTGTGGGTGCTGGGATGCCAATGGACTAGTCTGACATTGCCAGAACTACTCCTTGCACTTGTGTCAACAGTTACACAAACTTGTTTTAAGACTGGGAAATGAGAAAAGTATTAAAAGAAATTCAAACTGCTCCACCTTAATGCTTCACAAGTGGATTTACAAATAACAGACAAGCGACGCATTTGGGACAAGGCTTGCTTCAGCCCAGACCAGCTGGCAATCCAGACAATGCTTCTGCGCTCTCATGGGGCTTTGCCAGAGAAGTTTGGACGAGCCCAGGATCGGTTTCTCACTAGTGGGAATTCTTTACAGTGGGCTGGCCGACAGAATTTCCTACTGACCGTTCCAAAACGTCCTTTTTTCTGAGTCAGCTGAAAGAAGGGGATGCCGAATGGGCTTTGCCCCTCACTGAAGCAGTGATCGCTTACTAGGATTTATGCTGCATTTGACAAAGTGGGTAGGAGAGCAGCAGCAAACTGAGATTCACTGTTTGAAACAAGATAGCTGTACAGTTCTTGAATCCATACCAGATTTTCAGTTATTTGCCAAAGATGTGAGGTGGAATGATTTGGCTCTGACTGACCTTGCTGACCAGCTGAGAGATGAGTTGGGGAGACAAGGCACCCAAGATAATTTGGAAGGAGTGTTCCAGCGTTGCTTGTTAATAGATGGCTGGTTGGAAGAGTTGAGGCATGGAAGGAATGGAAGGGGAGGGGAGGGGTTTTACAGCCTCTCTGCGCCCCTGGCCCCCCTCCCTGCATCCTTTTTGGAATCTAGCACCAGAGAACACATGCGTATAGGAGCACTCAAGAGATTCCTGTCCCCAAGAGAGAAACCGAGAAGGAAAGATAACCATTTATTTATTTTACTGTGAAGCCCTCAGACATCAGTCAAATTCAGCAGTGATAAGTTAATGCTTCTGAATCAGCTGTGAAATTCTGCACTTGTGGATCTACAGGCCACGTAGCAAGCAAGTGCCGGACTCGCTCCAAGGCCACAAACTTTGGGAAGCTTCTCAGGTTCCGCTCTCAGGGGCTTGGCAGGGGGCCCTTAGACAGTTAAAGAGAGATAAGACGGCTGACAGCAAGCAAGTACATTTTATTATTCCTGTTACTCTTTGTTTAAACTCAGGCCTGGAGATACTCCCTTATAGACTTGGGAGCCAAAGCTAATTTCATTGATGAGGCTGTAATGCAAAGGTTTAATTTACCCATTTAGACACTAGAAATGCTGGTGAAAAAAATTGATGGGCAAACACCATGAGCTGGTTCTGTGTCACAATGCACTATACCTTTGCAAATGAGAATAAAGGATCACACAGAATTCTTACTACTCTGTGTTATTGTTTTGTGACATATTGCCATAATGCATAATCCAGGTGTACATTGGGAGATGGAACAATTTCTTTTCCATCCCCAAATGTCAACAGCGCCAATTGGAAGCTTTCCTTCATCCACACCTGCTCACTTTGCTGACTTTTACATTACCAGAAAAATACTTGGATTTTGCAGAAATATTTTGGGAGGAGGAGGCCTCCCCACTGGGTTTGCAACTGTATCATCAACCTGAAGATGGAAACCCAAATTCTTAACAGACATCACTCAGATACTTGGACTCTATCTGCCAATTCATAGTGGAAACCAATGTCATAGATGTTGCAGTCAGAGATGTTCTTTAGGCAAAGAAAGAAGGGGGGGGGGGGATTTCCCACCATGTGTGTTTTATTCTGTATTGTTTCTACCAGTTAAACAGAATTATGACATTTTCAATAAAGAATTGCTTGCAGTAAAGACAGCATTCCAGTAATAGAGGCACTTCCTAGAATGTGAAGTCCACCCAGTATAGGCCTACAAAGATTGCAAGAATCTGGAAGTTCTGCAGAAAACACAGTCTCTCACATCTTGGCAAATTAGTTGGGCCCAATTTTTCTCGTATTTCAGTTTTTGTATCATCTATATTCGTGGCCCATAGAACAAACTTCCAGGTGCCCCATCCCACACTCCTGAATATGCCCTTCCCTCCTCATCTCCTCCTATCACAATATTGCACCCAAACAACTTTTCCTTTCCCCAGGGGTTAGACTGTCCTGAAAGATTGGGGGCAGGGAGACAGACTATAGATCTATCTACTAAATCCCTTAGAGTACAACAGCAACTAGATGCGTATGCCAGAGCTCAGGTGGATGGAGGCCCCAGACCTCCATAAGCACCCCCGACTGATTCTTTGCTTTTCGCTTCAGATGATGAGCATGTATTTCACAATGGCCATGTATGCATTCCCCTTCCTTTAAGGAGAGAAATATTGCAGCTTTGCCATGACAGGAGAACTGCTGGACATGGAGGCATATTTAAAACCTGCATTGGGCCCTCAGGGAGTTCTGGTAGCCGAGGGTGAGAGCAGATGTCAAGGACTATGTTTCATCTTACCATGTTTGTTGCCAGGCCAAGTCTGTTCCTGGAAAGCCAGCTGGCTTACTCCAGCCTCTCTGTTCCCCTTTGTGATCTTGGGAATGGACCTCAATGGATTTTGTTATAGGTAGTCCTTGGGTTACAACCATTTGCTTAGTGACTATTCAAAGTTACGATGGTGCCAAATGAATGGTACTTATGATGAGTCCTTGTAGTTCTGGCTGTTGCAGCATCCTGTGGTCATGTGATTGCAATTTCTGAGGTTCCCTGCCAGCTTCCCACAAGTAAAGTCAATGGGGAAGCTGGCAGGAAGTCAGAAGTCGCTATCAAGTGAGGACCTCACTTAATGACCCATGTGGTCCTTGCTTAATGACACCACTGCTGGAATTGCCATCACTAAGCAACGTGGTCATGTGACAATGTGCTATATGACCACATCATAATTCAGCCTGTTCTCCAGTGGATCACTACTTGTGCTTCAGGACTCCCTCCCCCACCTTTAACTATCTAAAACAGTTACTCCTTCCATTCTGTTGAATGGGGAGAAAAGTCTGAAGTAGAATGTATTCTGTGCTTTAGATGCTGGGGGAAACATTGGAATATCTGATTCACTGGAAGGGTTTCCCTGAATCAGGGAGATCATGGGAAAGCACAGCGGATGCCCATGCTCCATGCCTTGTACGCCAGTTTCATCAAAAACCTGGAAAAGCCCTGTGATCTGCCATTACTGTAAAGTGACAGGGAGTCCCAGGATGATCATCTACATCTGTGCTGCTCAGTTTGCCAGGCAGATTGTGATGCAGCATGTTTTTTAATTAAGCCATGTGGTTTATTTGTTTGGGAACAATATGTTCTGAGAACATGGTACTTTTGGCTTTTTAACACAGTTTCATGGGTTGTGTGAACCCAGTCATAGGTAGAATGCTTTTTGAGTACAGGTAGCTGAACCTAAAGAGCAGGAGAAGTCTTTGTTCGAGCAAGACTGTTCTCACATCCTTTTCAGGCACCATCTAAGTCTAAGAAGAAGCAGGAAGGATTCGGGTAGGTAAGTTGGAACTCTTTGCTGCCCCTTTTACCATCCAGAATAACTTGGTAATATTTGCATACCTGACTGTCTCTTCTAGATTTTCAGAAACCAGGACTGAAGGATAGATCTTAAAGACTTCCTTGAGCTTTTATATTCATTACCCCTGTTTCTATTTTTCTTTAGGAGGGAGATGTCTGGCCCAATTCCACAACTGAAATCAGTGTGATGTTCAGGCCACAAGAAGCCGGGATGTATCTTCAGACAGTCTACTGTGATATTTCAGGTATAATCTTACATTTCATGTTCTTCTTTTAGGATATGGGTGATTTCAGACTCCCAGCCTTGGTCTCACGTTCTGGTGAATCACAACAGCATAGGAATCTTTCAGCCATAATTACAGCAGAGACCTATTGGGATAGGATGATGTGTGTGTAATCTGCTCTTCTTGTCCAGAGAAAAGCAAGCAGCTCTGAGCATATTTAGTTGCCCTTTATTGAGAATCAAGCTGTCCCAGGCACCGGACTGATGTTTGTGTGTAAGATCTCCTTACTTATTTAGCAGACGTTAAAGCTGTGGTAACAGCCCTGCAGAGGCCGTGGAGCCCCTCTTTATGGATCAATTTCATCTGAGATGCACAAAATCTTTCCAAGACAGAAGCCTTGCCAGCGTGTCTATAAGGGTTACCAAAGTTTAATTAAGAGTCTGTTCTATTACGTCAATCATTAGTGCCATTGGTTCTCCTATACATCATATCAGGTGGAAGAGTTCAAGGAATTTCTAGAGCTTCTGAATAGTGTCCACCCAAATATTCAGTTTACAATGGGAGAAGGATGTCCAACTTGCCTTTTTGGACATTTTAATCATTAAAAGAAAAAAATCAACAACTGGGACATTCAATATACTGGAAATCAACACATACAGATCACTATTTAAATAACGTAATGGTGTGTGGGAATGACCTTAGGAGACAGGAAGAAGAGCTGCAGACTAGGCAACTGTCATGCAGAAGCGTCTCAGAAGGGAAAGTAAAAGTAAAGGAGGGGGAGAAGTGCTTTCAGACTTGCAAAATTCTGTTACTGTAACCTTACAGTAAAGGCAGTGTTAGTACTCATGGTTTCTGCTTCTTGTCTGGACTATCTCGAAGGGCTGACCAATAAAACGTGTACCTCTAAAGATGCTAGCCACAGTTGCTGGCGAAATGTCAGGATACCAAATAATTAGACCAGGGCCTAGTAGCCTGGAAGCTCATCACCACTGGATAAACAATATCAACATTAGGGTTTTTTGAATTTATTAAAAGTTACCTTTTGTTAGGTAAATGTAATCCATTTACTTTTAATGAGGTCGGTGTTGTCTTTTCCAATTCAGTTTCAATTCAGTGCTGCTGCTATACCTAATTTCCCTTCTTCATCTTTGATATCCTTTCCAGTGCCAAGAAGTTCCTTATCCAAAGAATTCTGACCCTCTGAAGTTGTCATAATGATTGTTGTTTTTGTGTCCAGAAATTCTTCTTCTATATCTAGTTTGTTTCTTCATACATTTGTAAGAAATGGGAATTATTTCTTTTTCCTTAACATCCTTGACAGACATATTGAAATATTTGAATTTGTTTTGCTTCTACAATCAAAGGTATCTCAATCTGCTGTTTTAAAATGGCATTTCTTGTTCTCTTGTGTAAAAATCTAATGAGAATGCCCTGAGGCATTTATGCAATTTTTGAATTTATTTTCTAAAAATGTCTGGGAAGTTTTAATCTGTTTTTAAATAATCTGGCATCAAGGTTTTGAAATGACCTTCAAGAGCCATCTTTCCAAAGTCATCAGACATACCTCTGACTCTTAAGTTTAATAGTCTTTGCTGAAGTTCTAAAGTATCTTATTATTTTTCCATTTCCCGAGTTTTCAAATCTTGAGCTTCTAATCCTTGCTTAAAACACTCTTCACTATATTCATAATTTCAGTTTCTTAATTCTGCCTTTATTTCTTCCATTTTATGTAATGCTGACACTTGTGATTGTTGGGAATTTTCATTTAACCTGTTATTTGTGATTTCTTGGCTAGGCATGATTCCTCTTCCTCTCCTCTTTTCTTCTTCCTCTCTTTGGACATTATTTTTTGTCTTTCCCTTCTTTCTTTATCCATAGTGAATATATTTTCCATACGTAATCTCCTCTTATGCTACTATAAGCAAACAATTTATTCTAATGTTCTACTTGTTTTATTTTGTAATTTATAATGAATCAGTTGGAGGGATGGCCGCCACTTCTAACAATTCAGTTTACAATTAAATTATATCTTTTGGCGCCATCTAAGCGGGCTATGCCATAGTCTGTTCATTTTTAAAGGAGAGTTCTTTGTAAATCCATGATGATGGGTAGGAAAAAGAAAAAAAAACCCTCAAGAGCAATATAAAACATTCTTATTTTGTAAATCCCAAGAGTTCAATTAAATTGCATCCACCCAACAGTCACTGATGCCCAGTGGGATACTGGAGCAGGCTGGCACCGGCTTGTGAGAGCTGAGAGCTAAACTTTCTGGAATTTTGCAAGCTGGTTGAGAGTGGAAGTGAGAACAGAGCTAAACCACAATGCCTAGTGCACTGATCAGTTCTTGGGCAGCTAGCAGTGCAGCGGTGGCAGTGGAGCTGATACAGCTGGTTTTTAAACATTTAGCAGCACAACACTGCTTACACCAACATTACAGTTGTCTGTGATTCACAGCCAATAAAAGATGCAGTTAGCTGGCAAACAGTATGGTTAAACCCTACAGATCACTCCTTTAAGCAAATAGTGTAATAATTCCATGTCTAAATCTAAGTTCACATCAAACTTTTGTATCAGCTCAAAAGAGTCTGTTTTCCAGTTCTCTATTTACATCCAGCTTCGGAGTGCTTCCTAACTAAAAATGTCTTTATAAATAAATTAATGATGATTTTCTAAACTAATAAAAGTTAATCTAACCACAAGTCTATTTCTGCTGCATTTAGATCCTCTGTTTTTTTCTGTTCTTGTTATGATGCAGGAGCAGTTGAAAGGATGATTATAAAGTTATAAAGTTTATAAAGTTATAAAGTCCAATACATGAAAGTGATAATCCCATGGTTAGTTCTTGTGGAAGTGCTCCAGACCGTTCAGCCAAAGCTGGGGGAGGGGAGATGTAAAAACAAATCTTCATCTGTGCAGGCAGCTGCTTTGCCCCCAGGGGTTAGGAAATCTCACTAACAAAAAACTAAGGCATATTACTGCTATGAGGTAAGACAATGAACACTTGCCAAAGTTGTTGAAAACAGGGACACGTTATACTAGCCTGTCAGAGGAAGTCACACTCACCCAGAAGACAAGATGTATATAGCAGTACATCTTATGAAACTGTTTCAGAGACAGGGGAACCAAACCTATATATCGCCAATACTACCAATGCTAGTCATAATGCTGTGTATGTTAATCTGGAGATTGATGGGCACCCAGCAGATGTGTTAGTGGACATAGTGGTTGTCATATCACTAATTTCAGAGACTATCTAGAGGATTGTTTCAGCAGTTACTCACTTCAGCCACCTTCCTTACATCTCACTTCATACACTGGAGAGAAGATTCCTATGCTGGGTAAACTGCAGGCAAGAATCACTTATTTTAGGAAGAAACTGGTTTCATCTAATCATATTAAATTGGTCTAAGATATTTAAAGTTCCTGTTAATGCTTTTTGCAAAATTTTGAATATATTTTTGATAAATACCCTTTTTTAAAAAGAATGTTATGGCACCATAAAAGGGCTCAAAGCTACTAGTAAGGTACATCTAGATGGCAGATTTCACAAACCACATCCTGGGGACTTTAGAAAAAAGGACTTATTTTGTGCCTATCAACAGTGGAAATCAGACTCAAATACCTACAGTATCATCAGTCACAGAAGTCTGTATCAGTATCAAAGACTTCCGTTTGGAGTTTCATCAGCTCCTGCAATATTTTAATGGAGCAAATATTGCAAGTAGATCAAATATTACAATTCCTAGATATTTTGATGTCTGATTCCTTCATGGAAGAATATTTAAGCACTACTAGACAACGTGCTAAATAGTCTTGAAACCAGTGAGAATGCAAGTGAATTAGAAATTAGATAAGTGTAAATTTTTTCAAGAGTCAGCAGAGTCCCTATAGTATTGTTTGACAGCATAGCCTCCATCTCACTGAAAATAAGGTTGATACATTTCTGAATGAACATGCATTCACAGTTGCATCTGAACAATATTCAGTTTTACTGTAGATGATTCCTGACCTATCCCCACTGCTACGTAACTTGTTGCAGAAATACATCAAATGGGACTGTCAGCAGAACAAGAAATTATTCTTCAGATAGCAAAGGAAAGTATGTATGTGGCTTGTATATTGGTCCCTGATCAAAGCCTCTTTTAGCTACCTTAGAGCTAAGATCTGCCTTACTAACTCTTTGGATGCAATTCTGTTTCTTATGTGGAAGAAGTGCTCATTCACTATAAACATATTTTGATGGCAGTCAGTCCCTTTGGCAAGTGTGTGGCACCATACTTCCTAAATGATCAAATGTTATTGGAAAGGAGTGATATCTTTCCATGAAGAAAATTGGGGATTTTGAATGGTTATAGTGTCATTCTGACAAAAACGTTTACAAAGCTTCATGAGGGCCATCCAGGTATCCAAAGGATAAAGGCATGTTCCATTCATTCTTTATGGTCTAAAAGAAGACATAGGAGAGTTTGTACATCAGTGTTCTGCTTACTGTTTCATACAGAATTGAAAAGGGGGGAGGAAGTAGCCTCTCCCCACTCAGGGATGCTGGAACTCTCCCTGGTTTACAGAAGAGTCAAGGGAGATGAAGTGGGTAAAGAGACACCTAGAGTGCTGCTGGAGAGCAAAAAGCACAAGTTAGAGCCGCTGTTAAGGCCTACCTTGTGGCAGTAAGGGCGGCGAAATCTCAACATTTCTCCGCTTTTATTGCATCTGCGGATAGCCGCCCAGCAGCCTTGTTTCCGGTGACCTGAGCTCTGCTGGGAGAGGGTAGCTCAGAGGTTTACTTACAGGGTCATGTTAAAGAATTTGCAAGGCATCTGACAAAGTTGATTGGATTTGCACTGTTTGACTCTGGCCTTATAGCAGGTTCTGTGGAGGTGACTGGGGCAAGGTCTGGCTTGGTTATCTGGGCGGAGTTTGATCCTATTGGGCCTGAGGAAGTAGACAGGGTTCTGACAGTTGTTAGCTCAGCCAACTCTGTATTAGATCTGTGTCCCTCCTGGTTGGCTAAGGCTTCCCAGGAGGTGATATGTGGTTGCATCTTGGCAGTGATTAATTCCTCTTTGAGAGAGGGGGTGGTTCTACTGTCTCTTAAGGAGGTGGTGGCCTGCCTCCCATCAAGAGGCCATCATTGGATCCAATGGTACTGGACAATTTTCATCCAGTTTCCAACCTTCCCTTTTTGGGGAAGGTTGTGGAGAAGGTGGTTGTGCAACAGCTTCAAGGGACTCTGGAAGAAGCGGACTATTTGGACCCCTTCCGGTCAGGATTCAGGCCTGGGTATGAGACTAAGATTACACTGATTGCCCTCTTGGATGAACTTTGATGTGAGTGGGACAGGGATGGTACATCTGTCCTTGGTTTTCTTGACCTCTCAGCAGCTTTCAATACCATGGATGATGATATCCTTCTGGATCAGCTCCAGAGGTTGGGGTTGGGTAGCAGTATATTGTGCTGGTTCTCTTCCTTCCTCTGGAGCCAGTTCCAGTCAGTGTTGATAGGGGAGGAGAGATCCAGTCTGCAGCCCCTCTTATGTGGGGTGCTGCAGGGTTTGGTGCTGTCTCCTCTCCTGTTTAACATCTACACGAAGCTGCTGGGTGGGATCACCTGTGAGTACGGGGTGAGGTGTCATCAGTATGCAAATGATACCCATATATATATAAAATTCCCCTCTCCCCCCTATGGGTGGTATGTGTCTTCCTCAATCTCGGGTCCTCTACCAGAGGCCTGGGAGTTTGAGGGTTCTGCGCAGTATCTTAGCTGTTCCTAGCACTGCACTCTTCTGCACAGAGAGCTCTGATGTTGTTCCTGGGATCTGTTGGATCCACTCCCCCAGCTTAGGAGTCACGGCCCCAAGTGCTCCTACCACCACTGGGACCACTTTGGCCTTTACTTTCCACATCCTCTCTATTTCCTCCTTCAGGCCCTGGTACTTCTCCAGCTTCTCATGCTCCTTCTTCCTGATGTTGCTGTCACTTGGCGCTGCTACATCTATCACTACCGCTGTCTTCTGGTCTTTGTCTACTACCACGATGTCTGATTGACTGGCCAGTACCTGCCTGTCTGTCTGGATCTGGAAGTCCCATGGGATCTGTTATTCCCCACAACCTTCTGTGGAATCTCCCATCTGGACTTGGGGGGGGTCTAGCCCATATGCTATGCAGATGTTCCTGTACACAATGCCAGCTACTTGGTTGTGCCGTTCAGTATATGCTGTTCCTGCCTGCATCTTACACCCTGCCACTATGTGTTGGACTGTCTCTGAGGCCTCTTTGCACAATCTGCACCTTGGGTCCTGTCTAGTGTGGTAGACCCCTGCTTCTATGGATCTGGTGCTTAGTGCCTGTTCTTGTGCTGCTATGATCAGTGCCTCAGTGCTGTCTTTTAGTCCGGCCCTTTCCAGCCACTGATAGGATTTCCCAGTGTCAGCCACCTCAGCTATCTGTCGGTGGTACATCCCATGCAGGGGTTTGTCTAGCCATGGCACCTCCTCTGCTTGAACCTTGCCTTGCCTTGTCTGCTGCTGCCTGAGGCATTCTCTCAGCAGTTCATCTTTGGGTGCCATCTTAGTGATGTACTTCTGGATGCTCCGGGTTTCGTCCAGGACAGTGGCTTTGACACTCATCAGACCCCGCCCGCCCTCTTTGCGGCTGGTGTACAATCTCTGGGTGTTGGACTTGGGGTGGAAACCTCTGTACATTGTGAGGAGCTTCCGGGTCTTCACATCGGCAGCCTCCATGTCTTCCTTTGGCCAGCTCACTATACCGGCAGGGTATCTGATGACTGGCAGGGCATACATGTTGATGGCATGGATCTTATTCTTCCCATTGAGCTGGTTCTTCAGGACCTGTCTTCTCCTTTGGTGGTACTTGGATGTCTTCCTTGCCTCCTCCTCATGGTTCCCGTGTGACTGTGGAACACCAAGGTATTTATAGCTGGTCTCTATGTCTGCTATGTGGCCCACTGGTAGTTCCACTCCATCGGTCTTAACTACCTTCTCTCTATCATCCTGCCACATTTCTCCAGTCCGAATGACATCCCAATGTCCTCGCTGTAGATCCGTGTCAGGTGGATCAGTGAGTCAATATCTCGTTCACTCTTAGCATACAGCTTGATGTCATCCATGTAGAGGAGGTGGCTGATGGTGATTCCACTCTTGAACTTGTACCCATATCCAGACCTTGTGGTTATCTGGCTGAGGGGGTTTAAGCCTATGCAGAACAGCAGTGGGGACAGTGCATCACCTTGGTATATGCTGCACTTGATGGCCACTTGTGCGAGCTGTCTTGAGTTGACTTCCAGTGTTGTCTTCCACAGTCCCATTGAGTTCTTGAGGAAAGTCCTTAGTGTCCTGTTGACTTTGTATAGTGCCAGGCATTCACAGATCCTTGTGTGCGGCATTGAGTCATAGGCTTTGCTGTAGTCAATCCAGACTGTGCTCAGATTGGTCTGCCTAGACCTTGAGTCCCAGGCAACTGCTCTATCTATGAGTAACTGGTGTTTTGAGCCTCTGGTGTTGTTCCCAATGCCCTTCTGAGCTGTGCTCATGTACTGGCCCATATGGTCTTGTAGCTTGGCAGCTATGATGCCTAATAGAACTTTCCATGTTGTGGGGAGGCAGGTTATTGGCCGGTAGTTGGATGGTGCTGTTCCTTTGTGAGGGTCTTTCATGATCAGCACTGTCCTTCCTTGTGTTAGCCAGTCTGGGTGGGAGCCTGCTGCTAGCAGTTGGTTCATCTGTGCTGCTAGGCGTTCATGCACTGCTGTTAGTTTCTTTAGCCAGTAGGTGTGGATCATGTCCGGGCCAGGTGCTGTCCAGCTTTTAGTGTTCTTGACCTGCTGTTGGATGTCTGCTACTGTGATGGTGACTAGTTCCTGTTCTGGGAGATTGCTGTGGTCTGCTTTCAGGTCCTGCAGCCACTTTGCACTGGTGTTATGCATCTTCTCTTTCTCCCATATGTTCTTCCTGTACTGTTCAGTTTCTGCTGCTGGTGGCTCAGCTGTTACTCTGTGGTTGCACTGCAGTTGGGAGTTCACTTTGGATGGTTCTTTGGAGAACAGGGCATTTATCTTCTTGGCCTCTGCTTCTCTAGTGTATCTCCTTAACCTGGTAGCCAGTGCTGTGAGCCTTTGTTTAGCAGTTTCTAGGGCTTCATGTATACAGAGACAGGCCCATGTATTTTTCCAGTCGCCAAGTCTTATCCTTAATCTCCACACACTTCTGTAGTTCCACCAGCTGACTGACTTCTCTCCGAGTTGCCTTAATCTTAGCCTCCAATCTCATTTTCCAGGGTGGGTATGTACTGCTGTTCTTGATCGTGTAGCCAAGCATTTCCAGGATTACAGCAGCTGTAGCGTATACCAATTCATTGGTTTCAGTTATGGTGGTAGTAGGGATTGTCCGGAGGGCTCTGTTGGCATCTTCTAGCATACTATCTTATGGTACTTCTCCACTGAGCCTTGGTAATTGGACTCGAGGGTTGACTGTAGCTAGTTTATCCATGATCTTATGCCTCATATCAGCTGCTGTGCTCTGTAATGGAAGTGGCAGTGACATTCCAGCTTCAGGTGTTGGCTGCACATCCGCTTGTTCTTCCAGGTCTGCTTGAGTCTGGGTTGTAATGTGGAGTTGGTCTATCTCAAGTTGTGAGAGCAGCTTCCTCTTCACTATGTTGAAGTGCTGGGTAACTAGTTGTTTCTCAGTTAGTGTAGATGTAGGCCTTCTGTCTATCCATAGTTCCCTCATACGTTTCATATATCCCCTCTCATTAGGTCTGCTGTTGTAGTAACATTCCATCACTTCCAAATTCTCTTGTCTCGTCCATGTATGGTTTGTTCCAGTAGCCCACTTAACATCAGATTGTCCTGGTTCCCCAACATCTGACGCGGACCTTGTTAATCCGGGCAACGTCCGAGGCGGGATGACTCTCTTAGTTCGTGTCACTCTCATATTTTTGAGGTAGGCAGGTGAAGCGTTAGGGGGTCTTTGCCCAAGGACCCCTACTGGTAAGGTAGGTACCAGCCGGGATTTGAATCCCGGTCTCCTACATCAAAGGCGGTATTCTAACCACTATGCTATCCAACCACTATGCTATCCAGACACATACATATCTACCCTGGGCTGTCTGAGTGATGCCATGGAGGTCCTGTCTTGATGTCTGGAGGCTGTAAGGGTCTGGATGGGGAACAACAGGCTTCAACTCAACTCTAGTAAAACCAAGTGGCTCTGGATTTTAGGACCTCCTAGTTCTGGGGACATTCCATCTCTTGTTCTGAATGGGATTGCACTGCCCCAGTGATCCTGTGCACAATTTGGGGGTCATGCTGGACTCGTGGCTCCTACTTGAACAGGTGGCAGCCGTGGCCAGGAGGGCCTTTGCACAGCTTTGTGTTGTATGCCAGTTGCACCCATTCCTGGACTGGGAGGCCCTGTTCATAGTTACTCATACCTTAATCACTGTAATGGTATGTGGGAAAGACCTTGGGAGACGGGGCAAAGAAATGCTCCCTAGGGAATGGTCAGATAAGAGGCAACTTAGCCTGGAGGGCGGAGCTGGCGTCGCGGCGATACGGCGGGCGATCCTGGGCTCCCAGGATCGCAGCCGATATCTCCCTCCCCGGACGGTCCCGATGGACCTAAGCCGTCCCGTAGAGATGGCGATCGCAAAGGGCGCGTCCCGCGGATCTCAGGGATGCCGCAAGTCCCAGATTGATCCCGGGAGAAGCTCTTGAAGCCGGCGGAGGAGAGCCAGCCAAAATGGCTGCGAAAGCCAGGACAGCTCCAAAGGAAGAAGGAAGAGAAGGGTGTCAACTGGGTGAGATGGACTTTTACTATTCAACTATTCTTAGAGAACACCTTAAGTAACTTAAAGAGATTTTTAAAAGTGAAGAAAAGTGGATTAAGCGGCGAGATCGAGCCTTATAAAAAAAGGGGGGAATTTTTTTTTTCTTTTCAACTTTCCCTTTTTAGTGGAATTGGCAAGATGTTTTTCTCTTAAAAAAATATATATTTTTAACTGGATTGGCTTTTTCTTTTTAATACTCAATAACTCTTTATCTTAAGCCTTTTTTTTGACTAAGATTTCTTTATTGTTGTAAGAAATTTATACTTTTTGATTTTGAAATGGGGAAAGTGGAGTTAAGAGAAAGTAAATGAAAGAAAGTTACACTGCCATCTAGAGGCTCGACATAGTGCTCTTTTTCTTCTATTGTGACGCATGCTCAAGGACCCTGTGCTTTCTAAAAAGATAGTGGGATGTGCATGTTTATACAGGTGCCATCCGTAACTATAAACAAGAAAGTGGAGTTGAAAGTGATTTTGAAAATATCAAGATGGAAAGTTTGAGCTAGTCACAAGAGCCCTGATTAGTGGCAGTAGCTCTTCTTTCTGCTAGAAGTTCTGCTTTGCTCTCCATTCCCCCCTCAGTTGGATTTTTTTAAAGAGACTTAGTCTTTCCCTTCCTCTCCTTTTTTTTTTTTTTCTTATTTTTGGCAAGAACAAAGATAAAGAATCCTTTGACTCAATGAAGGTTTATCAATATAATAAACTATACGAGAAACACAATGCAGAAAAAGATCTTTAAACTATTGAGGATGACTATAAAAAACTGGAAGAAGAGCTGCAGAAATTTCCGCAAAAAAGAAAAGAAAAAAAGATATTGAAGCTAAAATGAACTTAATTAAACATAAAACGGGATCAATGGAAAAGGAAGAAATAGTACAAGAAATCAGAAACATTAAACAGAATTATTGTGAGGCTTATAAACTGAGAATTAAAAGGGTTAATCAACTGATAAATGAAGAGGGACAGACTTGTTCTTGGCACTGAGGGTGAGAAAAAGATTATACAAGATTATAATGGAAAATCGTACTAAGAGAATGCACAAAAAGAAGAAGTAAAACAATATTGAAAGAAACTACTTCAGATGTTTAAAGAAAAAACGAGGGGAATACAACAATGATGGAACTGACAGAAGCTTCAAAAGCAGAATGTTTGAAAGGACATTTGTTATTGCTTTCTCTTATCCAATAATATAGAAAAAGGAATAAACAGCTAGATATTTTGGGATATTGAATGAAAAGGGTGAACTCAAAATTATGCAAGCGCTGGAATAAAGTATAAATCTGAGATATATAGTTAAAAATTGTATTTGATTCTAAATGTTTTAAGAGATTAGACATTTATACATGGTTGAATATAAACATATAGATTTTAAACTAGAGATATTTTTGTTGAAACATGTAGTGAAGAATCTGGTTAGAACTGTAACCCGGTTAGAACTGTAACTGATATTGTAACTGATACTGGTTAGAACTGTAACTTTTAAGAATTGGAAAAATTAAAAATTACTTATGCAGGAGGAAGTTATTGAAAATTATGAAATGTGCAGAGATGAGTTAAATTGAGATTTGAAATTAGAGTAAGAAGATAAGTAACTTGTTTTTATTAATGATTGGATGAGAAAATATAGTAATGTAATGGATTAGGAAACTTTATAATAGAAATTTGATATTAATTATTATATATATACACATATAATCGATAGATGAAAATGTATTACTAATCCTATTGAAAGTTAAAATTTCTTGTAATAAATGATTCTATAGATTAGCTATGAATGATTAATAATTGTTAATTGATAAGTATACAAGTATATTTTGAATAGATGATATGAGAATTTAAGATTATGAAAGGGGCACCAACGAGTTGGTAACTGGTTGACACACGCTATAAAATGGAAGATGCTTTTTTTTAATGCCTTTTTATGGTTTTGTTTGTTCATGTATGTTTTGTGTTTGTTGTAAAAATAAAAAAATATTAAAAAAAAAAAAAAGAGGCAACTTAGCCTGGAGCTGCATAGTGACTGGGGCAAGAGTCTCAGAAGGCACCCTCCCTAGTTTCTTGAGCTGTAAACGAGATGGCAGGAGAATTGAAGATGGCAGGCAGAATCTTCAGACCAGCACGATTCTGTTAATGTAGCTTTACAACAAAGTAGAATTAGCTTTTTGGGTCATGTTTCCTGTCTGGTCTACCTGGTAAGGCTGACATCCACCTCCTGATTGGATTACTGCAATGTGCTTTACATGGGGCTGCCCTTAAAGATTATTCAGAAGCTTCCCTTGGTCCAAAATGTGACACCCTTCTGGAAAGTCCTTAAAACATGGTTTTTCCAGCAACCTTGGAGATCCCATGGGAACAGGGAGACTGCGAGATGGTTGTATTGTGTTTAGAATATTGTCTATTCTCCCACAGTCTTGTTTTTTATTTATGCTTAATTGTTTTAATAGTTGTTTATAACTGTTTTTAACTGTTCTTGTTGTACTCTGTATAATTATATTAAACTGCGGTTCTTTTGTCAAACCAAGTTTCACTTTGCTTTTCTCACAAAAAAGAAAAATAGTGAAAGTAAAATAAAATCAAGAAAATAGTGTCTTTACTGAAAAATTCTTCCTATGTTGCCCAGATATAATTCATATGTCCTTGTCCCCATTATAAGCAAATGTGTAGTTCTAAAACTGTTTTTAAAAAGTTTAAGCTTTTGAGCAGAGAAAAATAAACTGTGTTACTTTGAAAAATGAATTAAGCTGCCCTCCCAGATTGTGAAAGTGTAAAACTGAAAATCCCAATACTAAAGAGAAAAGTTCAAGATTTCAAAAGATACATACTAAAAAAGAAAGTAATTTTTTATTTTTATAAGAACTTTATTAAGTTTTGTATAACGTATTATTTTAACTACTCATCAAATCCATAAATCATAATTTCATTTTTTTCTCTCTCCTGCAAAAAGTCCAAAAGGGGCTTCCAACTGGCATTCAAGTTAGTCAATGTTTTTTCTCTAAGCGAAGGTGTCAATTTTGCCATCTCAGCTAACTCCATCATCTTCATGATCCATTCTTCCATTGTCGGTAATGTCGAGTCTTTCCACCTTTGAGCATATAAAAGTTTAGCTGCAGTTGTCATATATAAAAGAAAGGTCCATGAGCTTTTTCCAGTTGTTTGTCCATCAGTCCCAAAAGGAAAGTCTCTGGTTTTAAGTGTACATTAACCTTCAAGATCTTCTGAATTAATATATGAATTTGGGTCCAAAATTTTTTAGCCTTATTATATGTCCACCAAAGATGATAAAAAGTCCCTTCTTGTTCGCATTTCCAACATACGTTTGAAACCCCTTTGTACATTTTGGATAATCTTTCTGGTGACAAATACCATCTATACATCATTTTATAGAAATTCTCCTTCAAATTATAACACAGTATAAATTTTAACCCTTTCATCCACGTATTTTCCCATTGTTCCATTTGTATATTATGTCCAAAATTTTAGCCCATTTTATCATACAGTCTTTAACTTATCCATCTTCTGTTTCAAATCTTAACAAAAGTTTATACATTTTAGCAATAAGGTGTTAATCATTGGTACACAATTCAGTTTCAAAAACAGCTTTGTTTTGTTTAAAACCATACATCTTTTTATCAACTTAAATCTTTCTCCAAGTTGTACATATGAAAACCAGTGGGATGAATGTCCTTGAGATGTCAAATCCTCTCTTGATTTCAATTTCTCCTTGATGAATATCAAGGATATCACCATAAGTTAACCATTTCTGCTTAGTTACCATTTCTTTCCTATAAAATGCTTCTTGTGGAGATAACCATAGGAGTATTCTCAGACACAGTCTAGGTTTATATCTATTCCAAATTCTCAAAATGGCATGTTTAATAAAGTGATTCTTAAAATCCACATTAACCTTATCATATCATAAATAGCCGTGCCACCCAAATCTCAATTTGTGTCCTTTCAAATTCAATAATCTGCTATTTCTCAAACCAAACAACAAGCAGCAAAGTACAATTTGAAATCAGGCAAGGCTAAACCTCTTTCTTTAGCATCTTGCAATACCTTATATTTAACTTGTGATTTTTTACCTTGCCAAATAAATTTGGTTATATCCTTCTGCCATTGCTTAAATGGTAAGTCAGCAGTCACAATCGTTATTGTCTGAAACAGAAATAGCATCCTAGGTAAGACATTCATTTTTATCACAGAAATTCTTCAAAAGAAAGTAGATTATTGAGTGAATAAGTGTCAGGTTGCACTCAGTTCTCAAGAACAGCACTCCTCGTTGACACTGACACAGGTTCAGGGATAGGAATTTTTATTGAAAAAAAAAACCAGAAGCACACTATGATCTGGCAAAAAAAAAAAGTAGCTGGAACTAAATCCCCCCAGCCAAACCCCAAACTTAAAGTCCTTTCCTCCCCCCCCCTTGATCACGAATCCTTTCTGCTCAGGGGATGAGGCTCTCCGATGTCCTCCGTTGCCAGGTTTTTAGTTGTCCCTGATGGTCCAGGAAATGACTTCCCGGCGACGAGCAGTCCTCGCTCCAAGCTGCTCCGCCTCTCCTGCCGGAATGGCAGAACCACAGCAATTAAATCCTAGGTGCTAAAAAACGATCGCGAGGATTCTGACATGCCACCCCCCAAAAAAGAGGAGCAGGTCCAGTCTTCACAGAAGGAACCTGTGGAAAGACTAAAGAAAGGAAATAAAACATATACACAACCCCACTCAATTTGCTATCTAGGTTTGTTGGGGTATTTTTTATAAAAGTCTCTGATTAATCAGGGTTCCCTAATGTCTGTTTCATCCACCCACTCACTCTGTGCAACCGGGAAGTGCTTCCACTGCATGAGGAATTGCAGTTTCCCTGTCCGTGTCCTGGAGTCCAGAATTTCTTGAAGCTCGAAATGCTGCTGGCCGCTATGATGGGTTCAGGTTGGTTTTGTGTGGGGTGCCATTTGGGCGATCCCTTGAGCGGTTTAAGGAGGCTGCAGTGAAAAACTGGGTGAATCCTACAGAGGGACTTCGGCAGTTTTAGTTGGAATGCCACAGGGTTTATGATTTTTTTGATTGGAAAGGGACTGATAAACTTGGGTCTAAGCTTTTTTGATGGTTGTGCTGTTTTGAGATATTTAGTTGACAGGTACACTAGGTCTCCCACTTTCCACAGCTTTTCAGGAGCACATTTGCAATCAGTGTATTTCTTGTAGTCATCCCAGGCATCCTGGAGCGGCGCCTTAACAATTGACCATAGGGCAGTCAGTTGCTCAATCCACTCATCAGGTGACGACACGTGCGTGACTTCTTGGGAAGTTCAGGGACAGTCACAAAATCTTGTCCCGTGGCAACTTTGAAGGGGGGGTGTCCGGTGCTCTGATGCATCGCATTATTGTAGGCAAACTCAGCAAAGGGGAGCAGCTGTGACCAATTGTCCTGTTGATGGTTAATGAAATACTGTAAACACTGCTCTAATATAGCATTCAAACATTTGGTAGCCCCGTCCGTCTGGGGGTGACTGGCGGAACTAAGGGCTTGGCTCAACCCAATTAACTTTATAAATGCCCTCCAGAACTTTGATGTGAACTGTGTGCCTCAGTCGGAAATTATTTGTGATGGGACACTGTGCAATCGGTAGTTGTGTTGGATGAACAACTTGGCTAGTTTGTTCTCTGTGGGAAGGGACGGGCATGCCACGAAATGGGCTTGTTTGGAAAATAAGTCAGTCACCACCCAAATCAGTGTGTTTCGTTTGCTTTCTGGTAAATCAACAATGAAATCCATACAGTATGAAACTGGTCAGAGCAGTAATGAAAAAACTGTTGAAGGCACACCTGTATGCTAAACTCTCCAAGTGCGAGTTCCATGAGGAACAAATTGACTTCTTAGGGTACAGAATATCTAATAGAGGGATGGAGATGGACCCCACGAAGATACGAGACGTGGGCTGGGAGGCACCCAAAATTGCAGGCAATTGCAATGCTTTTTGGGGTTTGGCAATTTCTACAGGCAATTCATCCCCAACTTCGCCCAAATCGCCCTCCCTCTCACCGACCTCTTGAAGACGAAGGGAAAGGCCAATAGCACAACAGCCCAGAGACTGGGGTCCAATAACCTGGACTGAGGAATGTCAAAGTGCTTTTACGCAGTTAAAAAGACTTTTCACTGCCGAGCCTATCCTAAAGCACCCTGACCCAGAAAAGCCCTTCATCATCCAAGCTGACGCCTTGGAGGTAGCCATGGCAGCAGTGTTACTCCAGTGGACATCATCTGGAGTGCTGCACCCGTGCGCATACGTTTCCGGGAAATTTACCGAACTGGAGCAGCGATGGCTGGTCTGGGAGAAGGAAGCATTCATGGTGAGGTGGGCGTTGCTCAATTGGAGGCACCTATTGGAAGGGTCGGCTCATCAATTCGAAGTATGGACTGATCACAAGAATTTAGAAGCACTACGGTCACCACGGAGGCTATCGTCGAAGCTCGTGAGGTGGGCACAGTTTTTCAACCAATTCAATTTCACATTGAAGCATATACCGGGGGGAAGAACTTTTTGGCAGACGCCCTATCTCGATTGCCGCAACATGACAGCCAAAGGGAAATGGTAATTGCAGCTGTTATACCCGAACCCCACTCCAGGCTGAAGGCAGCAGCCTAGGCAGAAGGGGGGATGCAGGGGTTGACCCAGCATGGAACCTTTTGAGTGATTTTCGCAACCAGTTGCAAAATGACAAAGGTTCCAACAAAAGAAAGACACCTTGGAGACCCACAACGGGGCATGGTGGAGGGGTGGCAAATTATATGTCCCAGAGGAAGCCAGAAATTTGGTATTGCAGAAGGAACACGATAGTAAGACAGTGGGACACTTCGGCTTTGTTAAAACTTTGTACCTTTTACGTCGGCAATTCTGGTGGCCCTCTATCCGCTGGGACATTACTGAATATGTACCCGGGTACCCTACCTGTGCGATGGCGAAGAAATTAGGCAGTAAGCCGGTGGGGCTCTTACAGACAGTAGCAAACCTGGAGAAGCCCTGGTGGGAGATTGCTACAGTATGTTCTTCCATCGTTTCCAAGTAGATCAGGATATCGTCTAAATATACCAGCGCCCCCTGCTACAGAAACTTGTGTAACACCTCGTTTATGAGCTGCATAAATACCCCCCAGGCACCCGCCAACCTGAAGGTCATTACCAAATATTGATAGCAACCCAGGGGACAGCTGAAAGTTGTTTTCCACTCATCTCCCTCCCTGATTCACACCCGGAAGTATGGTTCTTTCAAGTCTAGTTTGGTAAAGATCTTTCCCTTTGACAACTGTGGCAACAAATCCTTCATCAGTGGTAGAGGGTATTTATTCTCCTGGCAAATCGCGTTTAAGCCATGGTAGTCAGTGCACAGCTGTAGCAAGCCATCCTTTTTTTCTCAGAACAGGACGGGTGCCACCAAGGGTGATTTAGCGGGCTATATAAAAGCCCTTTTTAAACTGGTGTCGATGAAGTCTCTCAGGGCCCCTAATTTCTTGGGGGTCATCGAGTATATCTTAGGCTTGGGAAATTTTGCCCCAGGTTCTGTCTTGATTGCACAGTCAGTGGCTTCATGAGGGGGAAGCTGATCCGATTCCGCTTCACTGAATACCTGGCTCAGGTCTCTGTACTACTCTAGGATTAAGTTGTTGGCTCCAGGGTCGCTAGGTTTATGAGCCTCCATGCTCGCCGCTGCCAGCTCTGTCCCGGGGAAGTCTCCAGCCCCTTTCTGCGCTCAGAATCCCCCATCGTTAAACCTCAAGCTCCCCTCTGCCCAATTTACTTTGGGATTTCTCTGCCTTGGCCACACTAATCCCAGTATCAGTGGGTGATGGGGGTCACGAGAAAGTTTAGTGTCTCCTTGTGGGTCCCGATCTTCATCTCAACTGGTTTGGTGTAAAATTCCATAGGACCTCCCCCCCCCGCATGGTCAATCCATCCAGTTGCCTGAATAGGATAGGGGCTTCTAACTTCTGCACCCTCAGCCCTAGTCCGGCCACAATTATGGGGTTAATCAGGCATCGGGTGCACCCCGAGTCTATGAGTGCAGACAGGTCTGCCTTGCGGTGGGTCCCTAGTACCTTCAATCTCACTGCTACCGTCATCAGATTGCATTCTCCGCTCACCATTTTGTCATGCCCCTGATTTTCTGCCTGCCCTGGAGTGCCCTTTAAAGCAGGCAGCTGAAGTTCCCCGCTTGCATAAGCTTACTCTCTTCCCTTGGTTGCCGCTCGGTTCGTTTAGGGCAGTTCGTGGCATAATGTCCCTCGGCTCTGCACCTGAAGCAAGTCCTTGTCATTTGCCACGTTTCCAGACCACCATCCTTCGGCTTCCCGGGTATTCACCTAACTGCCGTGCCTACTGAGGGTGGTGGTAGTGTCTGAACACTCCCACTTCTCCATTTGACTACCATCCAGTCGGTTTCGACCTTCCCGGTGAGGGTGACCCACTCCCTCAGGGTCTCAGGGCATCCTCCAGCGAGCACATGCTCTAGAATCTCCAGCTGCAGCCCTTGTTGGAAACACCTCATTTTAGTCTCTTCTAGCCAGTTTCGTGCCTTCTCGGCCAGTCTCTTAAATTCCAAGGCATACTCGGTGACTGGCCAGTTTCCTTGCCTTATCCACTAAAGGCTTTTCTTTGCTTGTATGACAGCGAAGGGGTCTTCAAAGCATTCCTGTAACACCTTCATGAAACCAATAAAATTTTTCAGCTCGCCCACTTCGGCTTCATGCATTTCCATGACCCACTCAGCCGCTTGCCCCTTCAGGAAGCCTGACACGTATGCCACCCATTCCACATCATCATGGACCACCGGCCACATTGCTCCATATATAGGTGCACCTGGGTCAGGAAGTCTACCAGCTGTTCTAGGTCCCCATTGAAGTACAGCTTCAAGCCTCTCTCCTGCAGCAGGTTCCTTTCCATCCTCCTCCTCTTGTCTTGATACTCTCCTCTGTCCTCTTCACTGCTAACCAACTCTTCACTTGTCTCCCCGCTGGCACCTGGGGTCAAATGGGTCTCAGACGGACAACCAGGGTCCAGGAGACTCAGCACTCTTTCCATCATTCTCTTTAATGATTGCATATTGTCCGACACCACCTTAACTTGGGTCTCCATCACGTTCACCTGGTCTACCAGTGTGGTTGCCCATGGCTCAGCACCGCCACTCCCATAGACCATGCTGCCATTGCCAATTTCCTCCTCATGGATGGGACCATGCCCCGATCTGGCGTCTCCATGAAAGCCATCCAGTGTTGGCCACTTTGCCGATCCTTTGCCTTTGCTGCTAATCGGGTTGCTCCCCCCATTAGCTTCTCTTCTGCTTTGTGCTCCGAGCCCCTTGGGCAAGAAGCCCCCACCTCAGCGATTTCGTCTGCCATTCTGATGGTCGGAGAGTTCGACTGATTTCCGCGTTGAGCCTCCGTTCCAGGAAAATCAGAAATGGTTGAGTTCCAGCTAACTGGCAGGTTGCGGTCAGTTCTCAATAACAGCACTCCTCATTGAAACTGACACAGGTTCAGGGATAGGAATTTTTATTGAAAAAAAAACACAGAAGCACACTGTGATCTGGCAAAAAAAGAGTAGCTAGAACTAAATCCCCCCAGCCAAACCCCAAATTTAAAGTTCTTTCCTCCCCCCCCACCTTGATCACGAATCCTTTCTGCTCAGGGTGTCAGATTCAGCCGGCATGGAACGGCAGGGCAAACACACTGCTCAGCTTCGCCTAGTCACTTTCACCGCCCAGACGCGAGCAGAGAAAAAGGGGAAGTGAAACTGCGAACTGATTGCTGACAGGTGGCTCAAACCGCAAGCGGATACTTTGTATCAGCGTGGCTCCCTCGGGCGCTGCAAACAAAGGAAAGCGCAGAGGCTCGGAAGCGAAGCAATCAACGAGCAACTGAGAACTCGCGGCCTTGCGCGCAAACAGGAAAACCCAACAAAGGCAACAACAGCACAACCCATAGACGGCAATCAGAAAGACAAAAGCACCGGACTGAATCTGCCATTTGGGCGAGGGGGGATTACTGCGGGCAATCTGTAACTAAGCAACGGGTAAAGCGCGGGAACGGGGAAGCTATAAAATGCCATGTAAGCTACGCCAAGCCAACCCTGGCTTCGTCTGTACTTACTTACGTTACGCTTGAGTAAACTTCTTTGCTGAACACACGTGTCACGAGAGTTTCTCTGAGACGAACGGGGTAAACTTTACACAGGAGACGAGGCTCTCCTATGTCCTCCGTTGCCAGGTTTTTAATTGTCCCTGATGGTCCAGGAAACGACTTGCCGGCAATGAGCAGTCCTCGCTCCAAGCTGCTCCCCCCCTCCTGCCAGAATGGCAGAACCGCAGCGATTAAATCCTACGCGCTAAAAAATGATTCCGAGGATTCTGACAATACGCTTTAATTAAAACCTGAAATTTCAGCTTGATTGGCTTGTACTAGTCACTGCCCACTGTAAAACCATAGCTTTTGGAGAAGGGTGTACATCTTCCTGCCCTCTTTGGAACATCCCCCAGAAGAAACTTGTTCTTCTTAATTAACAATTGTCAAGGATGATTTCTTTCTATAGTTAGGAAAAGGGAAACTTGAAACATCATCTCCACTAAGAAAATCCCACTGCTTCCCTAATGAGCTGCCACCTTGAGTCCCCCCAGTTATCCAGAATAGCTGCATTGAGTGACAGCCCCCTAAGCAAGATGCCCACCAGAGTTTCTTTCAGAAGGATAGAAATATCCCCTCATTCAAAAAGCCATTCATTGCTGCTCAGAGTCAAGCTCCTGCCATGTCCCAAGAAGCCTTAACTAATCATGAGGAATTCAGATAGAAAGTGCTGGAGCTAACACTACAGAGAACCCTACCCACTTCCTTGGAAGTCACTAACTCAGTTGATCTCGGATCACTTCACAAGAAGAAGCCCCATTCATCTGTATTGGCACTAATTATAATCCAACTCCATTCGAATCTGAGCAGTTTTATCTGCTAAATGCTGGAAGAATTCTTCCAACTACTCTTCAGACATTCTTGGTGATTATTTTTTCCTAAAAGGGAATCAGTTGCCTTAAAAAAGAACACTGGATGGCATTCAACAGATTTAGTAAGGACAGCAAAATATTTCCTTTTTGTTCCTTGTATCACCACTGCATGAGTTTGAACATGAGTTCTTAACAGTGTCCAGTTAGGCTTGAGATGGATCTTCCTTAGCCACATTCTAAGTGTCTCCTCTGCTATTTCATCTGCCTGAGCTCCTCACTAAACCAAGAATCTGTAGTGGATCTACAAGAAGGGAGAGGACACTCCAGTGCATTCTAGTCCAGTACCAAACTGCCACATTATTCCATTGGATGACTGGGATCTCAATTGAACTCCCCACCACATCTTCAAGAAGCTCCATGAGCATCCTCTGAAAATCATTCGGATCCATTAGGTGCCTGGGGCAGGCCAATCTAATAGGTCCCTCCCCACTGCGGGAGCGGGGGGGGGGGGGGTTGCACAGCAGAACTCCAAGGCAATCAGATAGTGATTTGTGCACAGCAAGGGTCAGTGCCCTGACTTTTAGATCTTGTTGGGTATGCCCCGAGACAAAAACCAGGTCTAGCATGTGACCTCCTGTGTGTATTGAGAGAGGAGTGTTTCAGCAAAATCCAATTTGGGTTTAAAGAGTTGTGCCATCATTAATTTCCTGAAGATGAGTTATCATTTCTACAGGCCGAGAGACCAGGCTCCCTCTGCGTATCAAGGGGGAGGCAATGGGCCCCAAGCTACTTTTCAACTTTGATCAGCTGGATGTTGGGAAAATTTTTGTTGGATCAGACCACAGTTATGAGGTGAGTTCAGTTGTTACAATGCCCTGCTTTCTCAGACAAAATTGTGTTTGCTGTTCTGCGTGAAGTAGTTTCAGCTGAGAGAGTATTCTGGTCAGCTTCATAGTTAAGCAAGAATTTGAATTTGGATTTCCCTGTCTTAAATTTTAAGATTCTCTTGCCTCTTGTAGTATATTGGTCAAGCTTGTAGAGCAAACTCTCAAGAAATCTAAGTGAACAAATTAGGAGGAGAATGGAATTTATTTTATTTCCCTTTTAAAGTGTTAACTTCTTTTCTTCTGCCTGTCCTTCACTCTTTTCTTTCAGGCCCTTTCCCCACTATTGAGCTAAAGTACTATCTGCCCATCTTTAAATCAACACATCATAATGCTATTATAAAATTGGCTGTCCTCATTGTCTTCCCTCTATTGTGTCCATTCGGAGTCATTGCCAAATGGTGTTGGCTTGTTTGTGAGTGGATCACAAGTTTTATTTATCTATTTACTTGTCAAATTTAGATACTGCTTCAGTTTAAATGGCTGAGTAGCGTACATCATCAGAGCAACAGTAACCAATTATCAGTGCAAATCCATAAAAGTAGTGCATTAAATATATATAAACAGCAGTGTATGTAAAAACCCGCATTTGCACCAATAGTAATGAATGTCTCAATGTATTATGAACCAATCAGGTCCTTACAAGTCTTTGGAAGGCCATAATTGGGGTCTGCCTTTCAGGGAAGGGGCAGGTGATGACAAGAAGCCTGGGCAGTGTGCTCATGGGATATTAGGCAGTTCCTGCAAAAAAAAAAAGTTTGGGGTTCAATTACCATGAATGTAATTGCCAGAACCACCAACAACAAAAGTTGACTGGGTCAGGCCAGCTCTAATGCACTCTAATTGAACTGAAGCGGATACTTTTGAATTGAGGCTTTTTATGCAGCTTAGAATTTAACTCAAAGGTACAACGTTTGGTTCTTGAAACTCCAGGCTATTTCCCTGCTCATTTTTATCCCTTCTCTCTGTGCCAGGCCATCTTATCTAACCAAGGAGCTATTGATGCCCTCTTCAACCTGATGTGGCCCTCCACTGTGCTGGGTGCCTGTTTTACCTTTCAGCCCAGCGAAGGAATCATTGTGCCAGGTGGCCATCAGGCCATTCACATTACTTTCAGCTCCACTGTCCTGGGTCACTTCTTTGAAGAGTTTAAGTTCAATGTGAACGGATCTCCCCAGCCTGTGATCTTAGTGATTCGGTAAGCCCCAAGCCTCTTGTGCATTGGCTAGTCTATTTATTAAGAGAGACCAACGTTCACAGAGGCATATGCACTGTGTGTTAATGAATGGATGCATGTATGGTTTGTGACAAGAAAAAATTACAGTTGAATGAACCAGAATGGAGATTCTGTTTTCCGTAAAATGTTCCAGTGGAACTCATTCTACTGGGCATCTGGCAGGCTCAATGGATGTTCTGGACAACAACATCTCTTACCTCTGTTGGGATGGCATGGTTTGCATTTTTAAAAATTTCTCTGTTTCTCATCTTAGGGGCTGTGTCATCGGACCAACATTTCATTTCAGTGTCCCATCCCTCAATTTTGGGGATGTCTCCTTCGGTAAGGATTTTGTTTGAGGACTCATCTCCCCCAATATCCTTTCCAGTCCCAAGCAGAAAAGTGTCCCCTCCTCATTGTCCTCCAGAAAAGTAGTGCTGCTGCTGCTTTCCTGATCTCACTTTCTGTTCAAGTGTGTAATTTTTTTTGCAAAGATGTCAGCCACAGCTTAATTTTTGTGTCTATTGGTATTTTCTGGTCAAGATAGTTATGGAGTTACTTTCATTACAAGTGGAGCTAATGGCATTTGACAGATGTGGCTTAAAACAGCTCTAGTTCACAGAAGAAAACCTTGGAAAGCTATCTGATATGGTTGGTTTGAATGCCACTGTTCGGTTGAGGGAGGTTGCTGTTGCTCTTGCATTCTGTTTGGTCTTCCTGGAGGTGCCTGATGGACCTCTCTTGCAAGATCAGAAGGACCTGCAGGGCTCTTTTCTGTCCTTATGGCTGGTATAGCTGGAGGAGGAGGAGGAATGGTCCTGGAGTTGACTGGTCATGGCAGCGCTACCAACAAGGAAAGTGACAGAGATGGCAGAGTTACAGACCAGTGCATCCTGGTTTTGGGGTCTGGAGGCCGAGGGTGGGCTAAGGTTATGGAGAACTCTGCTATAAGCCCCACTCTGCATCCTGGATTTTGGACTGGGTTGAAGGGGTGACCATGGCTATGGGGGCTCCCTGGGAGGCCCAGATGCTTCACAGCTGGTGGGGCCTTGGGACCATAGGGGGATCAGGCCCCGCCAGCAGGGGTGGTGGTGAAGGATGGGTGTTTGGTTCACTTTCTATTGTTGATTCTTGATACGATATGGGTGTGGTGCTGGGGGGTTGGGAGGTATGGATGGGCGGGCCAGGAGCAGGACAGATTGGGGGAAGATATGAGGGTGGGGGTGCATTATTGGTATGTTGATGGGCAGGGGGAGATATAGCAGGAATCTGAGGGCAGGCTATGGTCAGACATGCCAGGAACCCTGCCTTTTGGCTTATATGTATTAAACTCCCAAACCTTATTTGGTCAAAAAATGCTACTATGAAGGAAATGACTGGCTCAGAGACACCTAATGAGCTTCCTTGGCCAAGGATGGACCCATTAAACACCACACCACACCACACCACACCACACCGGCTTTCATCCTTGGTTCCGTCTATTGTAATTCTTGAGCTTTGCCTCCTAATAGCTGCCCTCTGTCCCACTACCCTAAAGGATGCAAGATATCAAGGCCTATACTGGGATGAAAAAATTGACTTCACATAAAGTGGGTAGGGTGGCCTTGGTCCTTTTCAGGCCCCTCATTCAGTTCACTTACAATCTGTTATCTATCTTCCAGGTTTCCCTCAAACTCTGTCCTGCTGCCTCAGCAACACTTCATTGGTGCCCATGACTTTCAGCCTCCGTGTCCCAGGAGATGGTAATGGAGAGCCAAGTATTAGGAGTCAAGATCAAGCCTCTGACATCTCAAAGCTAACATGGAGAAAGGCATCATTTGCATCTGCAAGGCCCAAGGAATTTACCATCTCTCCCAGCCATGGTACCATTCGCTCACAAGGATTTCTGGACATTGAGGTACAAAGCCACTGAAGCCTTGGAATACAGCTAAAATTTAATATAAAACTAGTTGTCTGTAGGACTTAATTGTGAGATTAAAATGCAATGGAAAGGCTTCCTGAAATGATCAGGTTATGAAATAGTGCACAGTCAATGGCCACTGAATTCTTACTGAGTTATTGTTAATTAATTGTTTTCTCTGCTCTTGAGCTGAAAAGATCCTCAGTCTTGGGTAAAGTCAGTAGCAAACATGACACTTCTTCTCCTTAGGCTTATAACAAAGATGTGGTGGAAGGCTTGAGCAGGGGAGATTCTGGAAGGAAACTCCAAGGTTACAGGGAGGGGGAGTGACATTCTAAGCATCTCCTCAGCCCCCAGCTGGACTGTGTGACAGTAAGGAGGAAGAGACTGGCTCCTCCCTAAGGGCTTGATGGTTATAGTTGCTCTTGTTGGGGAATTAGAGTTAGTCTGGCGAGATTCTGTCTATTAGGTGCAAGCTAATAAAGAAGCTGAGCTGATTTCCGGACTCTCTTGTGTGATTCTTGGGCTGAACCTGACAAAAAAGACATACAGGTAGTCCTTGACTTACGACCATTTGCTTATCATCTGTTCAAAGTAACAACAGTATTTAAAAAATACTGCGTGATTGCGACTGGTCCCTGTAATCACATGACCAACATTCGGCCACTCTGGCGTTTTTGGCCATCATAAGGCCTCTGCGGTCATGTGACTGACATTCGGGATCCGGAAGCTATGTGTGCTTACGACCTTCACTTTCACATGGTCACGTGAGCAAGCGACATCCAGGGATTTCGCAGTATTTTCTTCCTGTGTTTTTGCCTGGGGGCAGGACCACCAGAGCGAAGTACCTGTGTGTGCATACTGTTGTAATGTATTTTATATTATTTTAATTTATTTAATTATTTTATTTTATTTATTTTATTTTTAATGTGCAAAATATTGTTAGGAGTGCTTGACACATTCCCATCTGCTTTTTTGTGTTTTCCAACACCAACAGTAACAAATTTATTTCCAAAAATAAATGCATTTATTTATTTATTTTATTATTTATTACATTCGATTTATAGTCCGCCCATCTCCCCCCAATGGGGAACTCTGGGCGGCTCACAAAATACATATAATACAATTATACAATTAATTACGCTGTGTGACCGGCAGGGGTCGCTAGGGGGTCATCTGGGCTCTTTCCTTCTCCGTAGATCTTCCTTGCTGCTCACCGCTCATGCCGGCTGCATTCGGAGTTCGGCCAGCACCGGTATTTTGCTCCCCTGCGCAGCACCGCCGGTTCCTCCCATCTAAATGGGAGTCCCCATTTATCTACTCGCAGATGGAATAGCTTTCGAATTGCTGGGTGAGCAAGGAGCTAGGACAAGGCACAGGAGCTCACCCTGTCCCGCGGAGCTGGGCCCGAACCGCTGGAGAGCCAATCATTTCTGACCGGCAACTCCCGCGTCATTAAGCTCTTGTGCCACTGCAGTATATGTCAGCAGACCCAACCTGAGGATAAAATGCTGGTGAAGCAATATGTAAGCTGCTGATCTTCACCTTTGCAAACTATTTTTATGAGTTTTTATCCCTTTCTGTGAACCCTGGCTTTTCCTCACAAACGGACTGTGTGTAGAGTCCAACCTTAACAGTTCACTCTCTCCAATTGTCAAGAATCAGATTCAGTCTTCCACATGCTGTACACTAAGGAAAAAAAAAATGACCAAACGGAGTGGAGTGGGGAGCCAGTTAAGAACAAAGATGGTGTATAAACAAATATTGAATATAGTAAGTAAATGAATTTAAAATATGTTGCTGCTAGCAGTGACCATTCACATGCTTTTGTCCAGGGAAATAATTTTTTAACAGACAAGGAAAATGTATTGTCGAAGGCAGGGAAAACACTTTCTTGCACTGCAGTACTGCCTCCCCCTACCTTAACGCTGAAGATAAATCATTCTGAACCAACCTGTGTGTCTGTCTACAGTACTTGGGTCTTAGTTTGGCTGGTGCTGTCTTCAAAGGGAAAAGGAAAGAGCCTCAGTTCAGCTGAAGAAGGAAGCAAGAAGCAAAGGAAAACCATAAGTCTTGATTTAAAGATGAAGATCATCAAAGTGCATGATGAGGGGAAGAAGGTGACTATTATGGCACAAGAAGAAGGGCTGGCTCATTCCACCATCTCCACTATTCTGAAGGATAAGGAAAGGATCAGAGAGGAGGTAGAAGGAGCACCAGGAATGGATACAGTTATAACAAGACACTGAACAGGGCTCATCCATGAAAAAGAGAAACTACTTATACTTTGGATTGAAGATCAAATACAAAAGAGGATTCCAATTAGCCTTCTTCTCTTCCAGGCTAAGGCATGCAGCATGTTCACAACGCTGAAGGAAAGAGTAGGTGAGGAGAGCACTGAAATATTCATGGCCAGCTGTGGCTGGTTTATGCAGTTTCAGCAAAGATTTCATTACCACAACATACATACATCAGGTGAAGCCACAAGCACTGATGAAGGAATTGATGAATTTCTTCAACTGCTGACTTGATGAAATTGTAACAGAAGGGAACTATTTGCCTGAACAGATATTCAATGTGAATGAAACTGGGTTATTCTGGAAAAAATACCAGAGCAGACCTACATACACAAAGAGGCCAAAGCAATGCCTGGCTATAAAGCGCTCAAGGACAGAATAACCTTGTTGTTGGGCGGAAATGTCTCTGGATTCAAGCTGAAGCCATTTCTGATCCACAAAACAGAGAACATAGGCAAGCATACTTTACCCATTTATTAGTGATCCAGTCAAAAGCCTTGGATGATGCCAGTCCTCTTCAAGGATTGGTTTATGAGTTGTTTTATATCCCAAGTAAAGAATATTGCTTGGAAAGAATTCCTTTTAAAATTCTCCTGCTCCTTGACAGTGCACCTGGACACCCCCCCACATCCTGGCAGTCTCTGCTCAGATGTAAAGGTAGTTTATCCACCCAAAAACATCACCCCTCTCCTTCAGCCTATGGACCAGAGAGCTATCACAACATTCAAGGCCTACCATTTGCATGCAATGTTTGCCAAAGCCATAGCTGCAATGGAGAATGAGAAGTAATATTGCATGACTTTTGGAAAGGCCACAGTGTCCTCCATTGCATCAAAAACATTGCAGCAGTATGGCAGGATGTCCCTGCAAAATGCATGCAAAGGATTTGGCAAAACTGTTTAAAATGTTTTGCTGCTCTTGTAAATAATTTTGAAGGATCCGACCATAATGAAGATTTGCATGAAATAAATCAGAACATTTTGACACTCATGGAATCCTTTGATTTAGATCCACATGCTGAGGATGTGAAACATTTGATAGCCTACACTGAGGGAGAACTTTCAAACAATGATTTAATTGAACTGCAAGAAGAATTGGAAGGACGAGGGGTTGTGGGGGAAGAAGAAGAGGAAGAAACAAGATTTCGAAGGAGGAGGAGAAAATATAGAAGTTCAGGCCAAAAAATTCACTATGAAAGGATTGGCTGATGTTTTCTCGGACATTAATAAAAGTTTATCACAATTAGAAAGCATGAATCGAAATGTGCAACGTTTTGGAAAAGTACTCTGAAAAATTGGTGACATCTTAAAGTGTTATCATGAAATATATGAAGAAAAAAGGGGGAAAAAACATGCGAACTACACTTAGTGGGTTCTTTAGGAAAGTTATTCCTTCCTCAACTCTTCTTCCCTCCCCATCCACAGGAACTGAAGACCCAGTTGATCCTCAGCCATCACCAGCTATGCCAGCGAATCCAAAGTTACCCAAGACACTGAAAAAGACACTTACTGTATTGATGTTTATAGGAACTGTAAAATCTGACTTTGCACTCTTTTTTATTTTTGTACTGTAATGCCTATAATAATAATGCTGTAATGCCTGCAATAATAATATTTATGTTACATATTGTTATGTTATATATTATGTTATTAAAGTATTATGCTCTTAAAGATGTTTTATAATATTAAAAATTTTCAGTTCATTGAAGGATAACAGAAATTGATTACTGAATTAAAGATGGTTTAAGGGGGGAAAGTGTTCTCTCCATGTTCTCTGGTGCCCCACAGAGAAGTCTAGAATTTCCAGCCCTTCTGTATTGAAATTCTAGTCCCAATGTAGCTGAGAGGCATCTGGTTAGGAGAAGCTGATTTATTGGTTTGATTTACATCAGTGTAACAGACCACTGTACTATTCACAATGACTTTTTAAACCATTTTTCCACATTGCTTAAAATATGCATAATTTTTATACAGTATTGTACAGTACTGAAAATCACAGTTACTCTGGTTTTGCTCCTTACATTTTAGATTTTAGATTAACGTTTCACTAAACCATCTGTAAACTCAGGTATTTTTTATTTATAAACTATGGTTTATGGTTTAACATGTGTAATTCAGCCGGTTACACCTCATTTAACAAATCATGTTCAGAACAAACCATGCTTAGTAAATACAGCCAACGTATATCCCCTTGGTGATATCCTAAATAAACTTTCAAATTTATTTGAAATCAATCATTTCCTATTTTTTTCTGGTGTCACAGCTACCTAGTGGAAAGAAGGATGAGTAGGCATAGGCAGGGCATTACCCAGGTTGCTAATACTGTATTTTAGATTGCAGCCACAAAGTTTCTTAATTAATAATTGTGCTGTTTAACTCAGCCACTTTCGGGGCGAGTCGTCCTCCTTGGGGAACTGTTCATTTTTCTGTGGTTCATTACAGTACAGTATATGGAAATCATGAAGCTGTTCACTTGCAATTCCAAACATGTCAGTTGACGTGTGGATAATATTCCCCAGTACTGTATGTCACAACAGTCTTGGCTGTAATTATTTAAGCACTGTCCTCAGTGTACTGTATGAATGACTCAGAAGTCCTGTTCAATTCAAGGGTGGGCTAAGTCCATGTAAATGCTGTTTGCAATCTAATTTGGGCATCACATTGACTCCAACAAAACATTTTTCTCATACCAAAGGAGGGAAAATGTTCCTTAGAAGCATTCTGGATGTGAGGGAGTGTTTTATTAATCTCTTGTAAAAACATAACACTCTAGGAAAAAATGCAAGTATTATGCACACTGTTAAAAACAACAACACAGTACAGTACTGTAATCCATTTTATATGTACATAACACCAACAATTAGAATAGTTTCATTAACATGCACTCACATTACTCTTATACGGTTCATGGAAATAGAGTTCCATGAACCAAGACAATTTGGGAACCTCTGCATTAGAGTACAGTAATATAAATTAGACATTAACAGATCATGGATCCAGGTAGATTTATGTTTGACATACCACCATAACCTGGTAAAGGGGATTCTGTGCAACAGAAGGCATCACATATCAATTAGAGCTTATTACCAAAATAAAACTGTAATCAGAATTGCCAGTAAAAAGCAATAGCTGGCAATGCTTGGGTTTGGGAGATCTAAGTAAGTGCCCTGTGATGGCTTTTTCCAGCTAGCCTTACATTAGCAACTGCAATTTCTCACCTTACACAGTACTGAATTTAATCTTAGATACAGGTTTTTTTTAAAGACAATCTTTTGCTGATGAAATATACTTCCCCTGCTCCCACTATGAAGAAGAATGGTACCTCTGCACCACCAAAAGAAATGTTTCTTCTGTTAATTCGTATACAAGACACCCTAATTTAGGGATGGGCTATCCTTTGTCAATCCTCGTTTCTCTCCTAGCTGTGGCTTATTTACAGTACTTTAAAGGGAAAAAAAGGGATTATTTTTTGTGGCTTCAGATGATAATGCAAGCTTTTTAAAAAAAAACAAACTTCAAGTCAGTCTTGACTCCTGGTAACTACCTGGACAAGTACCTTGGCAACACTTTTTGGAAGTGGCTTGCCAGTGCCTTCTTCCTAGAGCTGATGGAGATGACTGGCCCAAATTCACCTAAGTGGCTTATGTGCCTAAGGCAGGACTTGAACTCATGGTCTCCTGGTTTCTAGCCTGGTACCTTCAGTCACTACAGTACACCAAATGGAAAACAAGCCAACACACCATTTTAAATTAAATGCCTTCATGCTGAATCACCAAGAGTACAGCTATTGAAATCTGAGCCTGTAAGTGCAAATAATTTTCCTGGGCACGTTTGGCTATATGGCACAGGTTCACAGCCTATCTTATAGTTTCAACCATATGTAGTAATCTCAGATGCCTTTCTGAGGTTTCCTTCTTATCTCATTATATTGCACGTTACAGCACAATTCTAATATTCTCCTTAAAGAACCAGGCTAAATTGGAAATGCTTCTGTGGCTAGTATTATTTTGAGTTAATATTAGTGGTTGATTATTAAAAACATTTAAGGTCTTCATTGGAATCTTTGTTCTAGTAAGTTTAAAGCAAAGGTACAGCTATTAACTTTTTTTTTCCTGCTGTAGTAAACTCTGCATCTTTTGTTATATAAATCTGATTTTTATTAATGTATTAATTTAAACTATTTGGAGGAAAACATATCACTATCACACTCCTCCCCCCCCACCCCCGGTACTGTACCTGTTGTTTCACTTAACGATGGAAGGAAAATTACAAGCCCCAGTTATGATTCGCTTAACTACCACAGCAAAAAAAGGTGGTAAAATTGGGTGTGGTCATGTGATGCCTCACAATGATCATACCACTTAACAACAAATTTTCCAGTCCTTCTTGTGGTCATAAGTCGAGGACTACTTGCAGCACAAAAAGAAAATGTGATGGCAAAGGAGGAGGAGTAAGCCAAACTTGGGTACCAGTTCTTGAGATTATAAAATTCTTAAATATGATCAAAACTCTTATACAGTGGAACCTCAGTTTACGAACTTAATTCGTTCCGTGACTCTGGTCGCACCGCGAATTGGTCGCAACCTGAAGCAAATTTCCCCATAAGGTTCAATGTAATTACCGTTAATCCGTTCTGGCGTGGAGGACAGGGAGGCGGCTATTGTTTGGAGGGAGAGTCCCCCTCCCTATGACCACGTGTCAGGGGCGTAAAAATGGCCGCGGACCACGTGTCAGGGGCGGAAAAATGGCCGCGGACCACGTGTCGGGGGCGGAAAATGGCCGCGGACCACGTGTCGGGCGTAAAAATGGCCGCGGACCGTGTCACGGGAGGGAAAATGGCCGTGGATCTGGTTCATAACCCGAGGTGGAGTTCGCAAACCGAGGTAAATTTTTGCGCCCGGAGCTAGTCGTAACCCGAAAAGTTCGTTAAGAGAGGTGTTTGTAACCCGAGGTACCACTGTAAATGTCAAAGCTGGGATGCAAATAGTAGTCTCTCAGAAAATGTGAGAATCCTTGTTTTCTTTTTCTGTTGCAGGTGACCATATGTTCAAACACAGTGAAGATATATGAAACTGCTCTGGTAGTGGATGTAAAGGGTAGTGGTGAAGATGTACTAGCACTTCCAATTTCAGCAAGGTACTGTTTATTTCACTGCTGCAATGCTGGAATGCTGTGGCATTTATGGCTACTCCAACCTTTGTCTCGGTTCTAAACAAGATAACATGGAATGTTATGACCCAAGTATCAGTAAATAAGTTGTTAGCATTTTGATCCCAATTCCAGTCCAATTAAATAGAATGCCATTCTTAAATGTGGCAATTAGAACTGCAGGTATAATAATTTGATTGTATACTCACAAGCCTTTTCAAGTGAGGCACAATGATTAAGATACTGAATTTTGATCGATCGATCGATCGATTGATTGATTATGTGCCATCAAGTCATTGTTGACTGTTAGTGACCACATAGATGGATTTTCTCCAGGAGGGTCTGTCTCCAACCTAGTCCTTCAGGTCTTCCAACAGTGTACTGTTGTACAGTGTACAGCGATGACACTGTAACTGAGTCCATCCACCTTGTTGCTGATCGTTCTCCTCTTTCCATCTACCTTTCCCAGCTTTAGAGCCTTCTCCAGAGAGCTGCTAGGCCTTCATTTAATGTGTCTGAAGTAGGATAATTTGAGCCTGGTCATTGGTGCTTGAGCGAGAACCCTGGGTTGATTTGTTCAATGATCCATCGGTTTGTTTTCTTGGCTGTCCGTGGTCTTCTCAGGACTCTTCTCCAACACCAAAGTTAAAAAGCATCAATACTCTTCCTCTCCTGCTTCTTCAAAGTCCAACTTTCACTTCCATAGAGTGTCACAGGGAACACCATGGCTTGCACAATTCTGAAGGTATAAAGACATCACGGTATTTGAATATCTTTTCCAAGGCCTTCATGGCTGCTCTACCAAGTGCTGGTCTGCAGCGTATTTCTTGACTGCTTGTTCCTTTCCTATTGAAGGTTGATCCTAAAAGGCAGAAGTTATCCACCACTTTGATATCTTCATTGTCAGTTCTAAAGCTGGTTGTTCTATCTGATGTCATTAGTTTATATTTAATTTTAGTCCCATTTTTTCACTTTGCTCCTTGATTTTTATTACTATTGCAAATCCTTTGCATTTTTGGCTATCAGGATAGTGTCATCAGCATAACACACAGATTATTGGTGTTTCTGTCTCCAGTTTTAAAACCACAGTGATCTTCTTCCGATCCAGCTTCCCTTAATATATATTCAGTACATAGGTTGAATGTAGCCTTGTTGCACTTCTTTGCCAACCTGGACCCAGTCTGTTTCACCTTGTTCTATCCATACTGTGGCTTCCTGACTTATATATAAGGTTCTCATGAGGACAATGAAATGCTCTGGGATTCCCATTTTTCTGAGCACATTCCATAGCTTGGCATGATCGGCACAATCGAAGACCTTTCCTATAATCAATGAAGCAGATACTGAGAGTCAGTTTGGTATAGTGGTTAATGGTGCTGGCCTAGAAACCAGGAGACTCTTGAGGGCTGGGCCTCCCTTAGGCATGAAAGCCAGCTGGGTGACTTTGGGCCAGTCACTCTCTCTCAGCCCAATCTGCCTCACAGGGTTATTGTCATGGGGAAAATAAGAGGCAGGAGTATTAAGTATATTTGCCGCTTTCAGTTGACCAAAATATATGTAAAAAAAGGCAGGATAAAAATCTAACAACAACAACTTATTTTTGTTATTCTTTGGCTTTCTCAATTATCCATCATGCATTAGCAATAATTTCTGATGTTCCTCAGCCTTTTCTAAAGCCAGCTTGAACATCTGGCATTTCTTTTTCCATGCAGGTGTATTGGCTTGTGGGAATGACCTTGGGAGACAGGAGGGACAGCCACAGACGGGACAACCAGCATGTAAAAGATGACTCAGTCCACAGAAGGGGGGATTGCCTGGGAGATGTTTCAGAAGGGACCCTCCCTGGTTTTCCAGAGAGTAAATGGAAAGGATGGGAGAAATACTTTCAGTCTTGCAAGATTCTGCTAATGCAACCTTACAGTAAAGATAGAGCTAGTACTCTTGATTGTGCTTCTTGTCTGGACTACTTCGCAGGGCTAACAGCAGGGCTCTAATCTGCATTGGATGATCCTAACCATTATTTTCCTAGCATGCGAAATTAAAGATGTATGATAGTTTGCACATTCTGTTAAATCTCCTTCTTTTGGTATTGGAATTAGGACTTTGGAAGTTCACTGAGTGACTGTGAGCTAGTCACAATGTCTCAGCCCAATCTATCTCATAGAGTGGTTATCATGAGAAAATTGAAGGAATGTTGCTATATACATTCCTTAACTTCTGGAGGAAAAGTAAGATATAAATTTCAGTAATTAATTTATTGCATTTTAGGACTGTAGATCTGGAAGGGACCATGAGGATCATCTAGTCCAACTTTCTGCAGTGTGCAAGAAAGCTATTTAAACCACCCATGAGAGGGAGCAGTCCAGCCTCTTCTTAAAAACTTCTAGAGATGAAGTACCCACACCGTTTATATTGTTCCACAGTTGTACAGATCTTACAGTCAGGAAGTTTTTCCCTATGTTTAAACAAATTCTAGGTAGCTGCAACTTGTCATTTTAGTCCTAGTTTCTGTAGCTGGAGAAAATAGTTCTTGACCATCTTCCCTGTTGATTTCCTTTATGTATCTGAACACAGCTTCCCTCCATTTTCTTCTTCAGTCTGATCATCCCTAGTTCTTTCAGCCTATCATCATATGGCATATCCTTAAGTCCTTTATCATCTTTGTTACTTTCCTCTGAACCTGTTCTAATCAGTCAGTATCCTCCCGGAAATGTAGAATCATACATCATACTCTAGGTGTTGTTTCACCAAGGCCAAATAGAGAGGAATAATGACTTAATTTGTCTGTGATGCAGTGCTTTTTCTGATTCAGCCCAGAACTGTGTTAGTCCTTCTAGCAGCCTCTTACACTACTGACTTGTGTTGACCGCTCGCAAGTCTTTCTCAGGTATATTAGTCCCTTGCCATGGATAGATCGTGCCCCTTTGGCCCTGGAGTTCCCTGTAGCTGCCCCTACTGCAGGAAGATGGGGTCTCTTTGATCAGCCTGCCCCAGGCACTTGTGGTATCAGAGGGAACTGGTATTTTCCTGAAGCTGGCACAAGGTTCAGCTGAGGCCCTTGTTGCACTTTGGAATGAGATTGCACCTGTGCAGACTCTCTGTGGCCTGGATCCTGGAAAGTGCCTGGTTCACCGAGGAGCTCCAAGAGATGAAGCAATGCAAGAGACTGCTAGAGCCCTGCTGGTGAAAGACAAAGAGTGAAGCCGACTGAGAGCAGAGAAGAGCTTTTCTTAGAGCTTGTTGCAATAAGGGCAATGAAATGAACTTACTTCTTTGCTCATATTGCATCTACAGATAGCCAGCCAGTGACCCTGTTTCAGGTGACCCGATCACTTCAGGGTAAAGTAGAGCCAGGGGAGCCTTGGCAGGGCCACTCTGAGGAATATTGTTGGCTGGCATCCGTTGGACAAAATCACTTGACTTTGCTCAGAATTGGACTCTGGCTGGGCAGATACTTTAGAAGTGACTGAAACATGTCTGAGTCTGGATATGTGGGATGAGTTTGAGATGGTTGATCCTGAGGAAGTGGACAGGGTCCCTATGAGCTCGGCCATCTGTGTCCTGGACCCATGCCTCTCCTAGTTGGTCAAGGCCTGCCAGGAGGTGTCATGTGGCTGTGTTCAAACTGTGATTAATGCCTCTTTGTGTAAGAGAGTGGTACGACCTGCCTTGAACGATGTGGTAGTGCACCCCTTCTCATCCTTGGACCCAACAGTATTGGATAACTTTGGTCTAGTTTCCAAACTTCCTTTTTAGAGAAGATTGTTGAGAGGGTGGTTGGTGCTCAGCCACAGAGGGCCTGGGTAAGTGGATTATCTGAACACTTTTTAATCTTTTTAGTTTTTAGTCTGGGTTCAGGCCAGGCTACAGTACTTAGATGGCATTGGTCGCACTTGTGGATGACCTCTGGTGTCATGGCCCAGGACTCAGACTTTGACTCTGAAAAAACTGCTCCAGCTGAACCTGTGGAGTATCAGCCTCAGGAGAGACCAAGCCAGGAATCACCTAAGGCTGATCAAACACAGGCACCATCAGAACAGCTGAAGCAGTCATATGATGAGGCATGGGTTGCCAAGCCCTTGGATTCGGCAAATAGAGCAGAGAGCAGAACAAAGATACTCATTGAAGCAGCCCTGACCCATGTTTCTTTGCTGGAAACGTCTGATTTCCTGCCCTGGCATGTCATTCTTGTGAATCCTGCTCATGAAACTCTGACCTTGGACTGGCTGACAAACCTGGCTTAGCTCTCTGAACTTTGGACTGGATTTTGACTACTCTTCTGCATGCTCCTGTTGAAAGTGAAACCACTCAGGCAAGCTTTCTTTCCAAGAGACTTTGTTGATTTACATTCCTTCCCTCGTCTGCTGTTATTTGCTCAGTCTTGAGTACTGTAAATCACTATTCTCACCTAGTAACTCTGTGTGTGTGTGAGAGAGAGAGAGAGAGAGAATTTGAAGCCTGAAACAGGACATTTGGAGGGCTTGGGATGGTAGTGATGAGACCATCCTGGCCCTCCTGGATCTCTTGGTGGCTTTTAATACCATTAATGGTATCCCTGTGGACTGGCTTAGGGGGTTGGGAGTGGGAGGCACTGTTTTGCAGTAGTTCTCCTCCTTCCTCCATGGCCGGTTCCAGTTGCTGTGGGGGGGGGGAGGGGGAGGAGAGGTCTAACCCTAGGCTTTCCTAGCCAGCATTCCTAAAGTTGAAAAACACTATACCAACACAAAATCTTAAACCCACATCCATACTATTTTACATGGGGTTAACAGGACAATCCTTTTCAAGACTTAGGAAACCAAGGCCAAATCACATAAAATCTAACAGTGTAAAAATGGACAGACTAGGAAAGATTGAGAGAACAAGAGAAGGAATCAGTGAAAATGGCCCAATCTAATATCTGAGGATACCCCTTGTAGCAGTCAAATGTTCTGCTTTACTACTTGCTCTAACATCTTTCCAGGAATTAGTGTTAGCTCACTTGTTGATCATAGTCCTCTGGCACCTTCCCAAGATTCCTCAAAGATTATTGACAGAGGTCCTGACATCTCTTCAACCAGTTCCTTTGGCATTCTAAGGTAGATTTATTCAGAGCCTGGGGCTTAAAGGCATTCAAATTAGTTAAAAGTTTCTTCACTCTATTCTTACTGACCTGCAGCATACCCTGTTGTGCTCATTCCTAGACTGTGCAACTCAGATTACCATTTCCTTTGGGTATAAAAAAAAACAGTGGCAAAATAGAAATTGAGTTCCTCTTAGTCAGCTGTTAACATTTCTCCATCTGGAGTGGGCCCACCACCTCTTCTTGCTGTCAAAGGTATATTTGAAGATACCTTTCTTACTGGATTTTGCCTTTCTTGCCTTAGCTCATATTCTGTTTTTGCCTTCCTGATGTTGCTCCTACAGTGGGGCAAAAAAGTATTTAGTCAGCCACCAATTGTGCACGTTCTCCCACTTAAAAAGGTGAGAGAGGCCTGTAATTTTCATCATAGGTATACCTCAACTATGAGAGACAAAATGAGAAAAAAAATCCAGAAAATCACATTGTCTGATTTTTAAAGAATTTATTTGCAAATCACGATGGAAAATAAATATTTGGTCACCTACAAACAAGCAAGATGTCTGGCTCTCACAGACCTGTAACTACTTCTTTAAGAGGCTCCTCTGTCCTCCACTCGTTACCTGTAGTAATGGCATCTGTTTGACCTTGTTATCAGTATAAAAGACACCTGTCCACAACCTCAAACAGTCACACTCCAAACTCCACTATGGCCAAGACCAAAGAGCCGTCGAAGGACCCCAGAAACAAAATTGTAGACCTGTACCAGGCTGGGAAGACTGAATCTGCAATAGGCAAGCAGCTTGGTGTGAAGAAATCAACTGTGGGAGCAATAATTAGAAAATGGAAGACATACAAGACCACTGATAATCTCCCTCGATCTGGGGCTCCATGCAAGATCTCACCCCGTGGGGTCAAAATGATCACAAGAATGGTGAGCAAAAATCCCAGAACCACACGGGGGGACCTAGTGAATGACCTGCAGAGAGCTGGGACCAAAGTAACACACTACGCCGCCAGGGACTCAAATCCTGCAGTACCAGACGTGTCCCCCTGCTTAAGCCAGTACATGTCCGGGCCCGTCTGAGGTTTGCTAGAGAGAATTTGGATGATCCAGAAGAGGATTGGGAGAATGTCATATGGTCAGATGAAACCAAAGTAGAACGTTTTGGTCTAAACTCAACTCATCGTGTTTGGAGGAGAGAGAATGCTGAGTTGCATCCAAAGAACACCATACCTACTGTGAAGCATGGGGGTGGAAACATCATGCTTTGGGGCTGTTTTTCTGCAAAGGGACCAGGACGACTGATCCGTGTAAAGGAAAGAATGAATGGGGCCATGTATCGTGAGATTTGGAGTGAACACCTCCTTCCATCAGCAAGGGCATTGAAGATGAAACGTGGCTGGGTCTTTCAGCATGACAATGATCCCAAACACACCGCCCGGGCAACGAAGGAGTGGCTTTGTAAGAAGCATTTCAAGGTCCTGGAGTGGCCTAGCCAATCTCCAGATCTCAACCCCATGGAAAACCTTTGGAGGGAGTTGAAAGTCCGTGTTGCCCAGCGACAGCCCCAAAACATCACTGCTCTAGAGGAGATCTGCATGGAGGAATGGGCCAAAATACCAGCAACAGTGTGTGAAAACCTTGTGAAGACTTACAGAAAACGTTTGACCTCTGTCATTGCCAACAAAGGATATATAACAAAGTATTGAGATGAACTTTTGATATTGACCAAATACTTATTTTCCACTATGATTTGCAAATAAATTCTTTAAAAATCAGACAATGTGATTTTCTGGATTTTTCCCCCCATTTTGTCTCTCATAGTTGAGATATACCTATGATGAAAATTACAGGCCTCTCTCATCTTTTTAAGTGGGAGAACTTGCACAATTGGTGGCTGACTAAATACTTTTTTGCCCCACTGTACCTTTCTGGGCTGAAGCTCTTCAGTTGTTGGCTGGTGTGGGTCTTCCGGGCTGCGTGGCCGTGTTCTGGAAGTTTTGTTTCCTAACGTTTCGCCAGCACCTGTGACCGGCATCTTCAGAGTGCAGGAGCACAGACAGGAGCAGTTCTCTCTGTGCCCAGGCACAGGCACTGCTCCTGTCTGTGCTCCTGCACTCTGAAGATGCTGGTCACAGGTGCTGGCGAAACGTTAGGAAACAAAACTTCCAGAACACGGCCACACAGCCCAGAAGACCCACACCAGCCATCGTATGCCGGCCGTGAAAGCCTTCGACAATACACTTTACAGTTGTTGTTTGCAAACTCTTCCTTCCATTTCCAGTAAGCATTCTTCTTTAGTCTCAGTTCCTTCATGAAGTGCCTGTTCAACCACATTGACTTTTCTTTTTCAATGGTATTGTTTGAAACTCTGCTATCCTTAATTTCCTTTTCAGGAAAACCCAGCTGGCTACACACCTTTGCCTTTAAGGTTTTCTCCCCATGGTATCTTCTTTACTGTGCCCCTTTGTTTATTAAAATCAGCCTTCCTAAGATGCATGGTTCTTTTACCAAACAATGTGTTAAAATCAAGAATTCTAGCAGTGTGTAATTACTTGCACCCATAGTTCCCACCATTTCAGTCAACTCCTCTCTGTTATTAAGGATCCAATCCAAAGTAGCAGGTCCCCTTGTGCCCCCTCCATCTTTTGAAAAAGGGAATTATCACCAACACAAGTCAAGATTTTTTCTCACATTTTGTTTCTGGCAGAATTAGTCTTCCATCAAATGCCTGAGTAATTGAAATCACCCATGGTTTTTTGAGGCTTCATTTACTTTAATCAGTGAGGTAGTTATTGATGTAGGTGATGATGATTCTAGTTCTAGAATTAGTGTAGTAATAATAGTTAGAGAGCCAGTTTGGTCTTGCGGTGAAGGCATCAGGCTAGAAACCAGGAGACGGTGAGTTCTAGTCCCACTTTAGCCATGAAGCCAGCTGGGTGACTTTGGGCCAATCCTTCCCTCTCAGCCCTAGGAAGTAGGCAATGAGAAACCACTTCCGAAAAACCTTGCCAAGAAAACTGCAGGGACTTGTCCAGGTGGTCACCAAGAGTCAATACTGAGTTGAAGGTACAAAAAAAGGCAAAATTAAATTGAAACAGTAACAATTACTAAGTAAAATTATTGTGTTCCATGACATGAATATATAGGTAGAACATATAAGAGATTTATACTCTTCCATTAAAATTATTTTTAAATATGTGAACATAATTTGGCTGGAAGCTTATGCTAATTAATGAATACCTTTGTTTGAAAAGCTCAGTAGAACATGAGAAAGACAATTGGGGGTTTACAGCAGCCTCCTATGGTGATATTCACTTTTGCTTTCCTTTTCTGGAGATTGGTAGGACATTTTAAAACTAGGGTGAGAAGTAGCAGAGGAAATTCTGGGCTGAGCACAGCTCATCTTTTGCCTAAGGCTTAGAGAAACCACACTGATGTATCATAAACAGGGTAGGTCACACTCCCATGGTGTTGACAAGGACTTGAGCCTAAGGGTAAGTGACTGAGTATTGTGAACATGCCTGGCACAGCTCTAGCTGGAATTTCCAGATCCAAGTTTGATTTTCTGTGCAATATATTTGTCTGGCCCTCACACCTAAAAAGACTGGGTTGCTAGCAAAATTTCAAGGCACATCATCTCTTGATACTTAGGATCAAGTGTGAGTCTGCTTCCAGCAGCTTCACTTTTAATTTACTACAGGTAGTCCTCAACTTACGACCACAATTGGGACCAGAATTTCCATCACTAAGCAATGCGGTCGTAAAGTGAGACATCACACGACTGCATCACTTAGTGATGGCAATCCCGGCACTCCCCATTGTCGTCGTTAAATGAATTCCACTGGTTGTAGCTGAGGACCCACCCCAAGCCAAGCCATTCTGGGCTTGGTCCCTCCCAGCCTTGAACCTCAGTAAGGTAAGGAACTGCCTCCAGGTCCTGCCACCTGCCTATCTCTCCCCCATCTCTGCTCTTTTGGCTACCCTGCACCCTGCCTTGCAGGGCAGCAAGTAGCCCCAGAACCGTGCAGCTCTGGGGCTGCTTGCCACGCTGTGGCTTGGGCTTCTTGGCCCTCCTTCCCCCTTCGCTCGCTCAAGGACTCTCCAGAGGCACTGCTCCAGGGGCAGCTCTGACACGTACTCTGCAGCTTACATTGAAAGCTCCTGACCATTTGTGAAGCTTCCTCCTTCCTCCTGCAAAGCCCCAGAGTCTCAGCACAGTGCAGAGAGGGTGCAGCACGTGCAAGCAAGTGAAGGGGGAAGGAAGGTGCTGGTGCGTGTAAAGGAGGGAAGGAAGCCATGTTGTGTGCTTGTGAGCAAATGAAGGGGGAAGGAGGATGTGGTGCATGCAAGTGAAGAAAAGCTGGGGTGGGCGGGTGAGACTGCAACCTCCCCCGCCAGCTTCCCCATTGACTTTGCTTGTGGGAAGCAAGCAGGAAAAGTTGCAAATGGCGATCATGTGATTGCAGAGTGCGTGGTTGTAAGTGCAAACGGGTTGCCAAGTGCCCAGATTGTGATCACATGACTGCAGGGGTACTGCAGGGGTACTGCAGTGGCTGTAACTTCAGGGACCAGTTGTAAGTCCATTTTTTCAGCCCCATCGTAACGTCGAATGGTCGCTGAATGAATGGTTAACTAGAGGACTACCTGTATGTGAAGTTTTAGAAATCTACATAACCAGCTGATGAACCTTTCTCAGAATGATAATTGTGTTATTCTCTGCATCTCCATTGTGGGTTAGAATTTTTTTAAAAATCTGTTTTTTATTTATTTGCTTTTCGATTAACTAGATGCTTCACACCTCCACTATATGTGGCTAATCCTGTTGTGAATTTTGGACGTTGTTTCCTGAAATTTCAATATCAACAAATGGCAAAACTTGTTAACAACAGTGACCTTCCAGGATGCTATGGTGTTCTTCGCCAGGTTTGTTTGCTTTCTGTTTTCTGTTTGAAGGTCCTGATGCTTCTAGGAGCGATTTTTCATTCCAGACTGATAACCTTGTACAGGTAGAAGGCTTCTGCTCGAGGAACTGAATGGTAGCGACGGTAGAGGCACAGTGGATTTAATAACGTGCCTGTAGAAAAGAAGAGATAAAATGTCTCAGTCCAGTTATGATCATTTCTTAACTCTACTCTTGTTTACCTTGCTATTGAACATTTGATTTAAGGATGTCTTGATATTTTGTTGCTTTGTTGCTCTTATGCTATTGAAATCAGCCACTGAAAGGTTTGCTGAAATAAATTTTCAGAGTTCTATCATGAACAGTAAAAAAAACAAAAGACGTGGATTTTACTGGAGGAGATGGTGACAGCACAGAAGTAGAAAGGTTTAAAGCAGATAATTCTTGGTGCTTTTATGTCCACCTAGGAATATGAGAAGTCCCCTACCATCTTGTATTCAAGTCCAGTGCCTTGCGGTATTATTCCACCTCGTGCCACAGTTGAAATCCCATTAACTTTGAAAGTTGAGGAAAAAGGACACCAGGAAACAGTGGCCTACATAGCTGTCTTTGGGAATGAAGACTTCCCACTGGTGAGTGGATTGAATGAGCATGAATAAAGAGGCCTTTACTAAGCCTTGTACTGCCTGCAGTGAGTGCAATAAAATACCTCTGCTCCAGGAGGACAGGAAAAGATGGCATTCCATTGGTAATGATAAGCTCATTGGTTTGCTTTAAGTCAGAAGATGCGTTAGAGAAGAATAAAGATGTGTGTCATATATATCATAGAATCTGCCATTCTAGTAATGGACAATAGAATGAAGTGTGGTTGAAAATAGCATTCCAGATAATCCATAGCAAAATGATGCTAACTGGTTCTGTGTGTGCCAATGGTTTGGGGATGGTTCAAAAATTCTATATGTAAGTGGCTAGAGTCTGGAATATAGATCTGGGGGAAATCCCCTTTAAAAACTTACAGTTAAATGCTTATTTCTAATTTTTTTTGGAAATTTGGATATTGTATAATTGAGAATGTGTGTTGATCATTCACTTGTTTTCTTACTACTTGAAAAACAAAAGTTGTTCCATATGATTTCACTCTGTTCAAGATAGCTAAGCACGTGATATGCAAAGATCAAAGTTTCTAAGAATGTTTATGTCTCACTAGGTTTTAGAAAGGAGGCTGAAATGCAAGTCTCCTCAGATACCATAATATTTGTAGCTGCAGAAGTTGGATCTCTGAATGTCTGGTTGTGGCTTCTCCTTGGGTGAGAGTTTCTCCTGGGGCAGATAGTTATGCTACCACCACCTGTTCCTTGAGTGGGAAGTTCCCCCCCTCAACTGGAATTTGGATGGGACAGAACAGGAAATGTCTCTTCTTCAGAAATAAGCTTTTAAATAAGTTTTCCCCTCTTAATCAGATTTACCAACCCAAGCAGTTTTGGAATCTGTAGTGCCTAGGACAACCCCATGCTTGAATAAGAAAAAATTAAAGCCAACAAAGGAAGTATTGAAGACTAGTTCAGATGTACCTCGTTACATAGGACTGATAGTTGTATACCAAACTTAGCAATCATTAACTGCAGCCAACAGAGAGGAGAAGGGATGACAGGATCACAAATTAAGTCTATATTGCTGAGCACAAGCAGCACTGAAAAGAAAAGAATCCTTCAGATATATGTACACGCTTTCCCTCACCAGCTTCCAGTGGTTACAGGGCTTTTTGAGTGTTGGGCCTGATTTCCTAGGCTCAATCAGACAAAGTCTGTACTTTAAAGCCCTTGCTTCTACCAAGGCTTCCCAGGGACAAACAGCTTCATCTCCCCCAGAACTTCACCTCTCCTGCCTCTTATCAAAGACTTTGCTTGTGTTTCTAGAATACTGGAGGGTCTTCAGCTAGCCAGCAGGCCCCTGGATTTTCTACAGTAATGAATGCCCTTATCTGCAGTTAGAGGGAGAAACTGAAAACCAAGCATGTCAGATTCAAGAGAAAAAAATTCTTCTATTTTAAATGGAATCACATATGGTAAAATGGTTTTCCTCCTGTCCTGTGATATAAGTTAAATATAAAGTAGATACCTAAGCACCAAATCAAAGCAAATCAACTAAGCCTACTTAGCTCTTGACCAAGTATTACAGGTAGTCCTTGACTTACAACCATTCATTTAGCGACCATTTGAAGTTACGACGGTGCTGAAAAAAGTGACTTACGACTGGTCCTCACACTTATGACCATTACAGCAACCCCACAGTCACATGATCAAAATTTGGGTGCTTGGCAGCCGGCACATATTTACAATGGTTGCAGCGTCCCAGGTGTCAGGTTCGGTCAGCACGGGGCTTTGGGGAAGCTCGCAGCCAGACCACGCGAACTCCACCGGCGGCAGCTAGCGAGGGAAAGAGGAACTGAAAGCGCCGCTAATTAATGGGCCACCTGCGCCCAGCCAAACAGGAAAACCGCAGCAGAAGTTTTAACTATACACTGATAACGGCGCGAGCCAACAATGAACGGGGCCGCAGGCAGCGAAACAAGATCGCCGCGCAACACAGAACCCTCGGGCTTGCACGTAACGGGGGGGGACCAACCCAAGCCGGAGGGGGACTGCCAATCAAGGACAATGGACCCTGACCAAACCTGCCATCATGGACAATCAAGAGGGATTATTGGGGGGCCGATAATCCGCAGCGGTAACGCAATCGCGGGGCGAAAAAAGCGCGGGAAGGGGGGAATATAACGAGTGATGCAATTGTACCAAACCAGTCCTGGCTTTGCTTGTGACTGCTACGTTACGCATGAGTAAACCTCTTTTGTGAACCACACGTGTCACGGGAGTTTCTCTGTCGAACGGGGCAAACCTTACACCAGGGTCCCATGATTGGCATTTTCAACCTTCCCAGTTGGCTTCTGACGAGCAAAATCAATGGGGAACCGCATGATTCACTTAACAACCATGGTGATTCACTTAACTGCTGCAAAAAATGTTGTAAAATCAGGTGCAGTCACATGATGTCTTGCTTAATGACCGCACCACTTAACGATTAATTTTCTGGTCCCTATTGTGGTTGTAAGTCAAGGACTACCTGTATTATGGTAGTTCACTCCAAAGGACTCTGAGTGGACATTTCACTATCAATCAATAATGGTGATGTTTCCATATCACCATAAGCCAGCATTAATTAACAGTTCTATTATAGCAATTCCTTTAATTATATCAAGGTCACAGAAAATGAGCTTTTTAAGTACAAAATAGGGTCTTGACATGAGCTGTGCATATGGGTAGATATGTGCAGGCAAAAGTAGTGATACTTCCATATGGAAATGTGTATCAACAGTATTTATTTTCCATCCTGAGGACTGGAGATCATCCCTTTTGAAGTAGTTCATGTCAGGAAACAGACACCACAAGGACTATTGGAATTCTACTTTTTTGGTGTAGAAGATAATTACAGAATCTTGAAACCCTGACATTTCCCTCTGGCCTCTGTTATACTAAAGAGAATCAAAGTGGGGTTATCTTGAATTTCTTTCTCATTCCTTCTTCCTTCCCAGGCTAAGTGGATGTTATCTAACTATTCTTGCATTCCTTTTTCAAGGTTAGCTTTATGCTCCTCTATACTGGATGAGCCTGGAAACTCAAATGCTGGGTCAAGGTTTGTCCCCTTTACTCATGCTAGGACTCTTGGACTTGAATGAACCCATGTTGCATGAAAATCACCCTTCCTCAATTTAAGTATCCTCTAGTTATGAGGACTTCAGCTTCCAGAATTCTCACCCATAGTTATGTTTTCTAAGAAATTCTGACAGCTGTAATCCACACATCCAGAGGTTGCTCAGATCTTGGAAGGTTGCTTTAGAATATCCTAGTCATGTCCAGCAGTCATGATCAGTCACAATCAGTGTTGCTATGTTAACTTTGCTCTGCTTCTTTTCATTCCCTGGCATAGAAAATCCAACTCGGGTCTTTTGGAGAAGGTCCTGTTGTTTATGTGCACCCTGCTAAGATAGATTTTGGCTGCATCCAGGTTTTAAAGGATGTTTCCAGGACACTTTGTCTTTCAAATCAGTCTGTTATTCCTGCACCATTTAAGGCACATATGGTAAGTAAATTTTGAAGCGGTTTCATATTGGGAACTAAAACTGAAAAGGGGTTGTTTGTTAACAGCTTGTGCCATGATTATATGAGAAGCCCTCCCATGAAATCATCTAGAGACACGCAGCACTTGGAGTAGTGGAGGTTCCATGAAGAGGTATAGATGAATATTTAGCAACTTAAATGAATAAGTAAAAAGAATACCCTAGCTGTAGCTGTCAGCCAGTGGCATCCAAGAAGTCTAGGAGAAGGTAGACAAGAGCTTGTCTGTCTTTTTCTTACAACTGAAGGTATCGTGAATATGTGCTTCTAATCAGTATATGTATAATCGTACAGCACATATATACACTCAACTCAATAGCTGCATTTGTATCACATACTTAATTTGATTACTGATTTAACCGTTTTTCTGGGTTTGTACAATATAGCAGCCATAACCCAACCAAAGAGGCTGGTTTTGCACAATATGCTAACCTCTCCACAGCAATGGATAGTGATGTCTGCTAATGTGATTTACAACTCTTTGGGGCAGGCCTTGACAAAAAACATTTTGCTGATAATTTCTAAGTGATTATATGAATATTGGATGTGAAGCTGGGATCTGACACTCACTTTCCCCTCCCATGAAATAGGAATAAGAAGGGGTTGAGAAGAAGAAAGAAAAGGACTATGGATCATTTTTCACATAATACAACATACTTCACACATAAGTTATGTGATGGTAGTACAACCAGTATCAGTCTTAGTCCACCATCTGACTAGATGTTCATGGATAATGTAGGTGAAATGCAGTTCTATTAGTTGTTCAAATAGCTGTTCGTTAGAAAAATACATTGTTGATATTTTATTTATTTATTTATTTATTTATTTATTTATTTATACATACACTTATCCCCGCCCATCTCCCCGCAATGGGGGACTCTGGGCGGTTTACATCGTTAAAACAATAAATACATGATTAAAATTTATAAAAAAACACACACATCTACACAGATGGAAAGAAGAGAAAAAAATCCAAGAGGCTGATGGAAGCCACACTAGGCTTCTAGGGGGCTAGCCAACCCCATTTCTGACAACCTCCCTCCCCACCCCAGGCCAGATGGCAGAGCCAGGTCTTCAAATCCCTTTGAAAGGCCGGGAATGAGGGGGCCTGTCTCACCTCCGGGGGCAAGATGTTCCAAAGAGCGGGGGCTACAGCAGAGAAGGCCCGCCTTCTGGACCCTGCTAGTCGGAGTTCTTTTGCCAATATACTAAAACACAACCTCTTCCCTCCAGAGCTGTATACTTCTTCTCAAGATTTATCTTTGAGGGTTCAGTTGTGGGCATGGGATCACTTTAATCCTACTCAATGTGGATGGGAGAAACGGGGATGGGAGAAAATGGGAGAAAGAAAGCTTCAGCTGTACTGAGAAAGCTACGTTTCTCTCACAAAGGGTGTGCTGGAGCAGTTTCAGAAATGATTATCCACTCTCTGTTAATTATTGTCAACATTTCTTCAGGAGAACAAATTATACAGTCAAAAGAGCAGCCACAAAAACCCAACCCATCATTGGAATCTCTCTCACAAAGATGATTAGCCAAAAATTTGATTGTATTTTAGTACCACTACAGACACCATTACTGGACAGGTAGATACAATGATTGGAGAATATGGTTACTGGCCACTAGCCTTCTCCAGTTATAGTTTCAGTTCCAAGCTGAAATGGGATATAGCTTGGTAATAGGTGGAAGTTATACTATATTCTCAAAGTAAACTAACATTCATTTTCCAAAGCAACACTCTTGACTTGGGGGCTTGGATCCTGGCAGAGAACAAACAAAGAATACAAAATGAGAAAAGATAGCAGAAAAGGGGGAAAAAAAACCCTACCTTATCTTGTATCAATAGTTATTGGTTTACTAATGAATACACAATTATAATACAATCAGTACAAAATATTATTGTAAAAATCACAAAATCTCTGCCATTGTAACACACATTGCTGCATCCTTTGATTAGTAGAAAACAGATGGATCACACGTTTCTGACAACCTTTCCTTTACATCTGGAATAATATCACATTTCCAGTTTCTCAAAATGTTTGAGAAAAGTTTGGAAAATGAACATATGGCCACTGAATTGGAAACTATCACTGTTCATTCCATTGCCAAAAAAGGGTGACTCCAAGGACTTCTGCAGTTACCGCACAATTGCCCTCATCCCTCACACTAGCAAGATTCTCCTTAAGATCATACAACAACATCTGGCACTGTGATGGAATGTATCTACAAAGGGGGAGGTGGTGTGATGGAATGCAGTAGAGATCCAGGTTCTCAGGAACAAGGAGCGCATTTCAGGGAGGAAACAAGAGGCAACATAGTCCAAAGCAGGAGCATGGGAAGAAGAGACTTAAGATAGCCACTCCCTAGATTCTCCCAGAGTATATCTATTAGGTTAGCATAGTACAGATTTAGTCTGGCAAGATTCTATCTATATGGTGTAAGCAATAAAGAACTGAACTTGGCTGGATTGTTTCCCTGTTGTCCTTGGGCTGGGCCTGACGGGCACCAACCATCAAAAGGGAATTACCAGATGTTCAAGCTGGCTTCAGAAGGGGCTGTGGCACTTGTGATCATATTACAATTCTATGCTGGATCATGGAAAAATCTCAAGAATATCAAAACATCTACATCTGCTTTATTGACTACAAGAAAGCCTTGGATTGTGTCAATCATGACAAGCTGTGGAGAGCTTTAGAAGACCTGGGAGTGCCAACACATCTGGTCAAAGTTGGTGCAGACACTGTACACAAATCAGGAAGCCACTGTTCGAACACCATATGGAGACACTGATTGGTTCAAGATAGAGAAAGGAGCATGGCAAGGTTGCAATCTTTCACCTTTCTCATTCAACCTGTATGCTGAAGTGATCATGAGGAATCTGGAACTTGAAGAATCAACAATCAGAGTAAAGATTGGAGGAAGGATTATACAACTCTCCTCTCAAAAACCAAAGAAGGCCTGAAAGATCTGATCAAAAGGATGAAAGAAGAAAGTGAGATCTTTGGCCTCTTCTTGAACATCAAAAAGACCAAGCTCATGACCACTGCAAGGAATGGAAATGTCAAAATAGCAGTTGACAGTTAAGAGATTGAATGTGTGTAAGAATTCACTTTCCTAAGATTGCAGATCGATCAAAGCAGGGAATCCAGTCCAGAAATAAAGTGTCGAATCCCACTAGGTCACATAGCAACGATGAGCATGAATCGAATAAGGAAAAGCAAGGGCATCGGCCCGGCAACTAAATGCATATGAGGTCGCATCTTCATTCCCGTAACTGCCTGACCATGTTAGACCATGAACAAACTAGACAGGAGGAAAATCAACTCATTGAAGCTGTGAGGTTGGAGAAGGCTTCTGCGCATTCCTTGGACAGCAAAAGTGACCAACAATTAAGTTTTGAAGCGTATAAAGCCAGACATATTGCTGGAGGGCAAAACCACAAAATTCCGCCTTATTTATTTTGGCCATGTCATGCAATCAAACTCACTGGAAAAGGCACTCATGCTTGGAATGGTCAGTGGTAAAAGAACGAGGCTGCCAAAACCACGGTGGCTAGACACCATCAAAGCCAGCACCAACCAGAGCATAAAGCAACTGAAAGAAGCCATATAAGATCAGAAAATGTGGAGAAAGCTGGTCCATAGAATCGCCAAGAATCAGACACGATTGAATGGATAACATGATCATCATCACCATGCTCAATACTGCCATAATTCCTGATAAACAGCCAAATTCCAAAGCATTGGTATATGGCTCAACATACACAAGTTTAATATATCATCATCATCATCATCATCATCATCATCATCATCATCATCATCATCACATTAACATTTTTAACACTTAAAGATTTTCCCATAAATCTGCTTATACAGTGCCTAGTGGTTTTGTATAATGCAGTTGCTAGCCATTCTTCAGTTGTTAACAGACTGCTAGCTTGTGGCCATAGATCTCTGCAGCATATGCTTTTCTACTGCTATTTGCCCTTGCCACTGTGGATTTCTTCACATTGCTGTTGACTGCTGCTGTTTCCTGTTTCAGATCCTATTGTTTTGGGTTTCCATAGTACCCTGCGATTCCATGAAGTACTCAGCTATAGTCACTGCACATTCTGGCCTACAGGGAGTTTGTGTCTTGATAATTATATTCTTGTTGCATATAGAAACTCTAGAATGTACCATCACCATCACCTGTGCTAATGCTTCATATTTTAGATTGCCTAAACCTCTTTCTGAATGAGCAAATGCCTACTTTGGCAACTCCTTTCATATAGTGTTCTGTCAGTTGTAAATGATTACTTCAAGCTAAGAAGAGTAACAATCGAAAATGAAAGCAAAGTAAGTACTTCTTGGCCAGATCTCAGCTTGGTCTGTGAACTTTGCCTCAGTTGGTTCTTCTTGGCCCTGCTTCAGTGGTTCTACCTCCTCCTCCTCCTCCAAATTTTGTCAGGAATAAGCATGACAGATGAAGGAGTAATTAGCTCTTTTATGCCTGCATGTTCTTATGGACTAGACATCTTCTATAGGTCTTTCTTGTCACTTCATGATGGCTGAGGCCTTAGCAATTTTCTCTGCTGTCAACACTCTCACAAAGACTTTTTGATTGCAGCCCATTAATGAATTATTTCCTTACGACAGTAAAAAAGGCTTATTCACCAGTCAGATCTCTGAACTCTGCTCTTAGTGGCACAGAAGACATTTCCTTCGAGCAATTGCCACTAACTGTACAGAAGACAGTGACCTCCTGTTGGAGGTTTGCCTGTCTCCAGCATTAATGGATGGAAGAAGCTGAAAACAGAGCTTTTCTGGATGGCTTTTAGGATCTGACACCATGTATTGTTTTGGGCTGTTTTACTGCCTTTGTAAGATTTCTTTATTTGGTTATTGTGTTTTATTTATTATTGTGAGCTGAGAGTCTTCCATGAGTACAGTTGGATATAAATTTGATAAATAAATAATGTTGGTTGTTAAAAACCTCAGCCATCTGAATATTTTATAAAGCCAAATAGTGTTGTTATGTTAAATTCTGTAACTTCTTAGAGTCAACCTTGTGACAGCTCCATTACAAAATGTTCTGCAATTCCACCATTCCATAAAGTATTATAGATTGCCTCATTGCCTAATTGTGAGCCACCCAGAGTCACCCTCTGGGGGAGATGGGCAGCATACAAATGTAATTAATTAATTAATTAATTAATTAAATTAAATAAATAAATTTCTCTATTGTAATTGGCTGATCTCATGTTTTCCCACTGCTTGGATATTTTTAATATGGTTTCAACTCCCTTAGGATTTGGGTTACAGCTTATAGTGTCCATAGTCTCCATTTCGGTTCACTAAGAGTCTTCCTGTTGTCTGGCTGGTTCTTATGGAAACCCTTGTGAACTAATGGCTACAATTTAGGGAGGTAAATTTCTGTTCTGTCTGTCCCCGGTGCCTGAGGGACCTAATTAGGTTTCAGAGGGAGCTTGGTGAATTTCCTGGGACTCTGCTGCTGTAGAAGAATGTATCTCTGGCCTTGAGAAGGGCATGGGAGAGGAATAATGGTTTCTCAGTCCTGGGAAAGTAGAAAATGTGAGAAAAAGACTCAGAATATCCACAACTTGATCTTGTTGTCCTTGAAAAGGAGCAGTGAAGGTTTTGGACAGGCTTTGAAGATCCTTGTCAGCCCTTCAAGTAGACCAGGTCAAGAAACAAAACTCAGCTACTTCAGAAGTGCGACATAACTGTAGTATGATATATCAAAATAATATATCATAAGAATATATGAAATATATCAAAATCTTGCAGAACTGTGGAGTCCTTGGGGTTCTCTGAGCTTGGTTGTTTTCTTGCAAATGTTTTGTTACCTGGCTAGGTAATATCTTCAGTGCTAGAATGGGATGGGGTTTGCTCTTTGTTTATATACAGTGCCACTTCAGAGTATCCTTGATATGTTTTGTTTATCAATTCTTGGCAGTGAAAGTAGACATATTTTAATGGGTGGGATGATTTTTACTCTGATTTGACATATTTGTATTTCCTTAAAATGTACTTGCCTTTTAAAGTATTGAGATCTGGCACATAGGAGTTGGTTGATTGTATATCTTTTATTGTATTTCAGGCTCGTGCTCCTTCACTCTGGAGAATTGAGCCCAGTGAAGGGATTATTCCTCCAGAGGTGGAAATGTCACTTACTCTAATAGTTAATTTGGATGATACTGTACTGTTTCAGGACAAAATCAGCCTGGCTATAGAGAACAGTAATTCCTATATTATTCCAGTCCAGGCCACAGGCATTGGAACTACGATTGTCACAGACAAGCCATTTGCTCCTGCCATCAATCTGGGACCCCATTTCAGGTAGGTATTCTTTTCTGCACTTGTCTATAGCTAACGAGAAGCCAGTGGGTTCTGAAACACACAGAAAGCTCAATCAAGCTTAGGCAGTCCAAATTTTGTTAGGTAAGTAGAATCCAGTCAAGGTTAATATTGCTCAGAGGTTCCTCAGTTGGGTTCATTCCTGGGCCTGAATCTCTTCAACATTTTCATTAACAATTAGGATGAAAAGGTAGAGGGAATTTTATGAAATTAGTAAATGATGCAAAACTGGCTGAGATATGTTATACCCTAGAAGACAGAAGCAAAACTCAAAATAATCTGTAAATTGATAGGTTAGAGAAGTGGGCTGAATAACAATGCAATTTAACAGGCACAATGCAAAGTTCACTTCAGAAAAAAATAAAATGCAATGATATTATATGGGAGATACCTGGTTTGGTAATAGTATATGTGAAATGGAACTTGGAATAGTACTTCATCACAAGCCAGATACAAGTCATGAGTGTGACCTAGTTTCTAAAAAGGCAAATGCAATCATAGGCTGCTCATTCAGAGAAGCTGCAACAGATGCAGCGAAAGGCAATGAGAATGATTATGGAATAGAAAAGACATGAGGGGTATATAATAGCACTTTTTTGTATGTTTGAAGAGGAATCATCCAGAAATGCTCCATACAATAGGACATGGATTTAAATTATGGGAGGCAGATTTGGATTCCTACAGTAAGGAACACAGTAGCCTGAATGGTGCTTTCCAGCTCTCATTGAAAGGGCAATTGAATCCAAACTTTCAATATTCAGGATGTCTGCAGATGTGCTATTGAGCGTGAATGTGCTCCTCCTCCACCCCACCCCTCCTGCACACAGGAATATAAGGAGGAAGAAGCAGTGGCAGAAGCAGTCTTCTTAAGATATGGTCAACTTCATTTCCTGTGGAGGAATTATCAAAGTGTGATACTTGGAAGATAGTACGGCCATAGAATTTGCCATTAATTGTGTGTTGTTTTTCCTTAACCACTCTCTGAAAAACCTTGGTTACCAGAGGCAGCTGCTAGCACTTCCCACTTGTCTGAAACCCTCCACATAGCTGACTTGCATTCTTGCAGTTTAACAGCTTCATGTATCTTGTTAGGGCTTTATTACTTCAGGTAGCTGATTGCTTTTTGCTGAGTTTACAGTGCTGCCTTTTAAACAATTCCACTACATTATAAACATATAAAATTGGGATTCAATCTAAAATCCCTTCAAATCCTGCTTCAGCAGACCCCTTCCTTGCCCCTTTATGGATTCATACTGGGTGGTTTTCTTCTGTGTTCTTTTCTTTCTTTGGGGGAGGGACTCTTTCACCTGATGGCTTTGTTCCCCCAAAGCCCAAGTTTGAAACATATGAAGAGGGGAAATCAAGGAGTGTTTCTCCACCCCTTTCTTCTTTATTAAGGAGGAAATGAAGGAGGACCTGAAGAGAAGCACATCGTCTGGGTGACTCATATCTGCCATATGTGGAAATTATTTTGTATCAATTTGTATGTGCATATTTTCTCCTGAAATGTAATATCTTAAATTTCTCCCTGTTAAAGGACATTTTGTTCCTCTCAGCCCAATCTTCCAACCTGCTCAAATTAGACTGCAATCTCATTCTGTTGTCTTTGTTCTGCTGTGATGGCCAGATCTCTCAGGCATCTCCTGTAAATATGATAAGTAGCCCAATCCTACCATCCATTAATAAAAATAATACTGGCCCCAACACATATCCTTGCAGGACCCCATTGGCTACTACGCTCCAATTCAATGGAGAGCTATTAATCCTAAATCTCTGAGCACAGTTAGCCAGCCAGTTAGGACCCATCCAAAGCATACTTTAGCAGCTTATCAGTGAGAATGTCATGTAGAACCTTGGCAAAAGCTTTGCTGAAATCAAAAAGGATTATGTCACTTGCCCTGTTTAGTTACCTGTCAAAGAAGATGAGATTTGTCTTCCATTATTCATTTTTGAAAAGCTATATTGGCTCTTAGCAATCTTGGCATTGCCTTCAAGAAAAAGAATGGTGATTCCTGGGTATCCTATACAAGTCAAAATAAAAAACCAGATAAATACAAATTTGAAAGTCTTTATTGTTGTGTGGTAATTAGTCAGAGAGCACTTAAGACTTGCCTTGAAATTTGAGTCATCAGCAATCTGCTAGCAGGACAGAGGTAAAAATACAAGAACTGTCCATAACAGTTCAGGGTTCTAGCACCAGAGAACTGCATGAGACAGTTTGAATGTCAGGCCTAAAATCCTTGGCAGGTCCAGGAGCATCAGAAATGCAGGTTCAGAATCAGAAGGTGTTCCAACAGAGGGGCAAGGCCCTTGAGGCTGGCTGGGCTGAGAACAAACACTAGTTAATTATCTCTTTAGAAGAAGGCTTGTTTTAAATATGTCATTTAAGGTTAAAAGAGGTAGAGTGGGAGACCTAGTTCTCAAATTGGTAAGTCTATTAATCATTTCCAAAATAAGTAGCAGGTTTCTCAACTGAAAGTAGAGTCCTCACTGAATTCTTTTTACTATTACTTTACTATTTTTCTTAATAAATCTTCATAATCAGAGCTCTGAGAGTTTTCTTGAGATTAACCAGTTCCTGTTGAGTCTAGGCTGCCCCCTGAGAAGCCTAACAGATATTGGCATTTTCTATATAGAAAAAAATGAATATAAAGACGCTATTTTTGCAGACATTCTGCTTTACACTTTCCAAATACCACATTATTCACAAAGCTTTGGGAAGGCCCTAATTACACATTACCTTAGAGTTTCAACACATCTTCTGAGGTAGCCCAGTTTAATTCATGAGTTGACCAAATCTGACGTACAGTGGTACCTCAGTTCATGAACGCTTCTGTTCACGACCAATTCGGGTCACGAACAGCACCGCTCGCAAAATTTTGCTTCCGTTCGCGAACGCCGGATCGGGTGATGAACAGGATCCGTGGCCATTTTCCCTGCCATGACACGTGGTTGTGGCTTCCTGTAGGGAGGGGGATTCTCCCTCCAAGCAATAACTGCCTCCCCACCCGCCTTCCTGTCCTCCACGCCAGAAGTTGTGTTGAGCAAGGTTAGCATTCTTTCTCTTCGTACTGTATTTTGTTTCATATTTTTGCGGTTTAAAAAACAACAACATATGATTCAGCATGGATTAACCGTAATTACATTGAACCTTATGAGAAAATTTGATTCGGGTCGCAACCAGAGTTGCGGAACGAATTAAGTTCATGAACCGAGGTACCACTGTATATCCTTAACTGATGGAGATCTTCATGAATTAAGGATCCTATGAAGACTCAGGCTTGGGAAGAGATTTGTCACTATGTCCTTCAGGGACTTACATAGTTTGCTTGTATCTACAATGGAAGGAGTCTAATAGAAGGTGTAGAAGCCTTACAGTAGCAAATTTCAGTTGAAATCTGCCCCAAGGACAGGATTCTCATCCTTATATATGCACAGACAAATCCATACACACTTCCATGTACAAGGATAATACCAAAGATGAAGATTTAGGAAGGATAAGACCCCCCCGCCCCAGCTATCACTGCCACCCCACCACTTTTAGACCATCATTCCTGTTCTCAGGCAGAATTTGAAAGCAAACCTAGACTTCATCTGAATCGAGGAATGATGATCAGAAGGTGATATTCCTAATAACTTGTAATCCATTTTCAGCCTTATGTAGGCAAGAATCTCAAGTTTCCTTCTATGAGAGCTAGTTCTCAGATTGACAAGAAGTTGAGCAGCTATTCCTGAAACAATTAACTGATACAGTGTGCTCCTCCTCACAAAAGAGACAAGCTTCTTCCCCTTTACATTGAACACATGATTTTAAATATTTTCACTACTTATTCAGCCTAAGAAATATTTTACTTTCAACCAGCCAGGTCTCCTTGCCAGATTCACACAAATGAGCAGATTCCTGTGGCAGACTTATCACATCCAAATCATCAGCGACTTTAAGGATGTTAGTTCGTGGCCTCCTAACCAGGAGAGTGAACAATGGTCATGACCCTGCAGATAAGAGCCATAAAAGCCTATGCTCCAACTGCAATAAATCTGCAAACCATGCCAACAGCCTAAGCACACATTGAGGGAGGAAGTTAAATCTCTAAATATAGAACTTACTAACTGCGGGGGGAGGGAACCTAGCAGATATCAAAGCAAAAATTCTGACATCTCACCCAGACCCTCCCAGTGCTGGCAGGGATATGGGAGTCCAGCACCAATTTAATGCATGGGCCTCATTGAGCTGCTCATTCCCCAAACATCTCACACCATCGCTTCTCCTTTAGACATGCCAAAAGCTGTCAGCACACTATTATGACTGCCTCACCAATAACATGGAAAATGACACACTGACTTCTCTGAGAGTTTTATACAACAATATTTAAGGAATCATTGCAATCTCCAAGTAGCTGATACCCAAACTGCCTTGTAAGCCAATCCCAGACAAGCTCTGTCCTCATAGCAACCCAACTTGGAGGTTTGTCATCTGCTCCCCCATCTCAGGAGCTTCTCCTGGCCTTGAAGGAACCTCTTTCTTCACTGGACAAGCCAAAGGAGGTTCCCCCTGCTAAAGAGATGAGATCTCTGCTTGCCAGTGACCCCTATTTTGCTGCCTGTGCTGCACTGATTTTTCTAGCCCCCCTGCCAGAACTACAAGCTTCCCTGACCCCTCATGAGGAGAGGTGAGACCTGATAGCCAAACAGATGGCAGAGAGGGGAGAGCAGGAACTTGATGGTGCCCCAGCTCCCTCCCCACAGCCATTGTTGGCTAACATTAAGTTACTGCTTGGCTAACATTAAGCTACTGGTCCTGCAAAGATTATTCACCCAGCCCCTGGTTTGCAGTACAGCCTCTTGACATTGAAGTGATCAATATAAGGTCACTCTTCTAACCTGGAATGTCTATGGATAGTTTGCATCTGCCAGAGTTCCTTGTTTTACTATAATTTTTATTGAAGATTTTTTGCATGAATGAAAGACAAATATGAAAATGTATATAAAGAAAAATTAAGAAACAGGAAAAAGAAAAAGAAAAAGTGTAAAAGACTGCAGATGAAAGAAGGAAAGAAAGAATTAAAGAAGCTATGTCTGATTTTCATTGCAGCAGTTACAATCCATCCTCCTTCTCTAAGATTATACTACATAGTTCCCCTCTATCCCTCTATCCCATATTCAACCCTTTTTAAACTACAATTCCAAAAGTCAACAACTCATTTTTTCCATTTTCAGCAAAATGCCCATAAAGGTCTTTTATAAAAGTACTTAGTTTTATTGATCGAACAGATCAATTCTGCCATCTCTGCAAACTCTACCATCTTCCCAGTTCATTCGTCCGTTAGCAAAGGCTATACCTATAGCTCCCAATGTAGTAGCCTCTTCCTCAATCTCTTGTTGCATTTGTTGTGCCAATCCTTTCTTTTGATCCACTTGCACTTTTGAATTGTTGAGATGTTGTTGTAGAACCTGGTCTCTTGCCTTCTTCCTGACAAAGTGCACAAATATATCTCTTGGTAGTTTTGCATATCTTGTATTAATCCTGTACACTTTGTCCACTTCTTTGTCCCATTTCAAAAATTTTACTAAGGATTCAACAACCCTCTCTTTCTAATATCTTCACCAGGTTCCTCTGGACCTACTCTCAGTCTAGAACAAAACTTTATCTCTTAATTCTGGCAGTGCCAAATTATTCAATTCTTTTTCCATTTCTCTTTTTCCTTTAAATTGTTTAACCTCTCCACTCAACTGTATTGCAGATTCTTTAAATTCTTTTCTTCATCTTTTCTTAGATATTTGCAAATCTTTCCTCTGTTCTCCTTTCAAGTGAAGCCAGATCTCTTTTAACTGATGTGATCACTCAGTCACTGATGCTGTCACTAATGCTGTGACATTCTTCTCCATTTCTTCAAACATCTTTTGCAAAATCTCTGGCATAATTCCTTCCATTTTTCTCTTTTAATTTGTAATTCAGAAAAGAGAAGTAGAAAACAAAGAGGCTTTTTAAAAAGTCTTTAGTTCTTTAATACCTTTTGGCACTCCGTAGTTCTATAGTCATATGGTCTTTCATAGCTGCCAGTTTCCCTTTTCTCTTTGTTGATAGAAATCAAATAATCAAAATCAAAGTTCAAATAATCCTCTTTCCAACAGAGGCATGTATTATTTATTTAATTAGTTCAAAAGTACTTTAATAAGCAATATTCCAAATTCAGCTATCTCCTTAATCCATTTTAAACATTCCTGGTTTCCATTCTTGGCAAACTTTTTGCTTTTAATTATTTTTAAATCCATATAATTATTTATTTACTTTTACTTTAATCCTTGGGGTAGAGGTGCACTCACAAGGGTTTAGGTATTCTACTGGTCTGAAGATCTCTATAACTTTAAAAATTTTCCCACTCCAGTGTGCTCTAGAAAGTGGAGTGGGCGAACTCAGTGTCCTTTAAGCAGGCTCTGCTTGAAGCTGTGAACTTGATCTGTCTTCCATGGCTCCCAGCACTCCACCCGCAAGTCACCCGCAGGGCTTACTCATGAGGAGCTGCCTTCTGGAGCACAGGTGGGTGATCTCACGGCTTTTCCTTGTCTGGAAAAGCTCCGCAGGTCTAGGCTCATTGCCCAGCCGCCTTTCTCTACCTTGGCATTATCTCCACATTGCGAAGGCATGTTAGTTTGGCATTTCTCCACCTGGAAGTCTGGATTTAATTCATTTGCAACTGAGGCTGAACCAAGGATAAAGCATGAAAGAGCAAAAGGAGGCTTGGGGGTCTGGTCACTACTCTACGTGCCACATCAGGACCTCTCCTCCCACTCAAGTTGTATACCATGCAATGTTAATCAAGCTCACCTGCTGCACCCTGCTGGTAATTAATGCTTCACTGCCCTCAGTGAGGCAGAAACCCAGATCCACTGACTCCAAATGTACTTGTGATCTGGGAGGGGACCTCAATGCTAGGTAGAGTCCCCACAACCACACTCTCTATGCACAGCATGTGTCCCCCTCCCAACCCTGAGGAGGATGGATTCCTCCTCATCTATTGCTTAAAAGATCAGAGATGAAACTTTGCAGACCTCTGCCTGGCTCAAAAGGCCTTCAGGTTAAACCTCCACATTTTAAATAGTGCTTTTGTGTCAGCCCCACAAGGTAGACCAGAACAAGAAACAGATGCCACATGTCCCTAAAACTACTTTTAGTAAGACTGGCCAATCTTGCAAGTCTGAATGTGCTTGTCCTCCTCTCTCTTTTATCTTCATGTGAATTTGAGTAGTGTCTGAGAGGCTTTCATGCCCCTCCCCCCTCATTTGGGTTTCTGCAGTGTTTATCTGCTTGTTGCCTTGGTAATGGATCTTCCCTCTCCATCAAGATCATCCTTTTTACTCTTTACATCCAGCTGAATTCATCTACTTATCTGGCTCCAGAATATTACTGACTATATAATTATCTCGAGGGACCTACCTACTCCCTTATGCTAGGATCCTAGAAGTTTATCTCTAAATTTGACAGTGATCACTTCCCAATCTTGCTCCAGTTAAAATTCTTCCCTTAAGAGGCACTTACTGAGGACTACTACCACCAATGCTTTATGATGCCAGCAGGAAGAAGTTACTGCTGAGCCAAGTGAGCCTCTCAGCTTTGTCAGATGATAACTAAGCTACTGGCCTCAGATTGCCTTCAGTGTCCTGACATCACCATCCAAGCCATGTTTTGACAAGGACTGTAAATGTCAAAAAAGCTCTTGCTACTGCTTTCCAGGCTCACATATCTATCACATATCACAACAGCTGCATTGGACGTCCTCCACTGGAAGAGACACTATAAACAATTCCTGGCATGGAAGAAAAGGGAAGCCATGAAAAACAACTGGACTTAACTCATTCAGGCTGTCAAATCCAAGGACTCAGCCTTATTCTGGCATATCACATTAGTTCTCATAGTAACGTTCCATCCATAGTGGACTGTGGCATCCCCCCTGGGACCTGGAAGACATATATTCAGGAACTCTACACGGATAACCTGTGGAAAATGGATGTCCTGGCCAAGCTATAGAAAATTTGCCAACATGAATACCAGTGACAGTGTCAGAGATCAAGAATCTTGTTGCCCAGCTAAGGCCAGGGAAGTCCCCAGAGGAAGACTTAATCCCACCAAGGACCATTAAAAATAACCTGAACTTCTGGGCCCCCACCCTGGTCTCACTCTTTATCTGCATGAACACCTATGGCCAAGTCCCTAAGGATTGGAGGTTTGCAATCATTGTTCCTATATATAGGGAAAAAGGATGGTCCTGCTAAATATAAACCAATTAGCATCTTCAACACAATCAGCAAGCTCTATGCAAGACATCTACAATGGAAATTCCAGGACTGGCTGGAACAAGCAATATACTCACAGAGGAGCAGGCTGGCTTTATGGAAGGCCAATCACCCATTGGTCACCACATTATATTCCAGCATCTCATTGAAAAATACCCTTCCTGTAACACGACTTCCCTCTATGCCACTTTCATAGACTTTAAAGCAGTGTTTGACTCTATATCCTAAGCTAAATTGCGAGAGAACCTCCTCAATTGACTGATGTTTACTTCATCTAATACATATGCTACATGAAGGCACATCACTCAGAGTAAGATGTAATCCCAGGCCATTTCACCAGTGCTGTTGAAGCTGAGAAAGGCTCCAGGCAAGGCTGCATATTTGCCCCACTCTTATTCAGTTTCTATATTAACTCCATGGTAGGCCATCTCCACAACATGGACTTTCATTTCCCAAAATTTGTGGGAAGACTCATTTCTATTGTGCTCTGTGAGACAAAGCATGATACTTTCAATAATGCCTATTGGCCTTAAAAGAGCACTGGGGGAACAGTACTGCAAGAAAAACCAGCTAGAACTCAGTTATCAGAAAATTAAAGTTATGGCATTTGCCTAAAGGCCCAAGAGCCATTTGTGGAGCATAGATGGCCACAAGATTGATCAGCCCTCCTGTTTCAAGTGTCTGGGATTAGCCCTTCATTCTGCTGGTGGTAGGAAAGCCCATGAGGACTACATTGCTGAATAAACACAGAGGAGTTCATCTGTCATTTTTAAATAACTTAAGCAAGAGGTAGCCACTATATACCTGCAGCTCTTAAATTATTTGAAGCCAAGCCATGAACACAACTTCTCTATGGTGCCCAGCTGCACCACTAAAGCTTGTATAATCCAAAATTGTAAGAGCAGCCCTTCAACTCACTAAATGTGCCTATAATACCACCTTGATACTGGAGACAAATTTCATGAAAGTGGAGGCTACAGTGTGGATGGCCATACTCGGTGATTGGCTCAGGCTATCCTTTTTTCCCCTTGGCTTTGCCCCATTAACTATGAGTGATGATTTTCAATCCACATGGGAACAGGCAGTGGCAACTAAAATCTAATTCTTGGGTTTCTCTTCCAGTCTTCTACTTTAAGCTGGGGTATGATCAGGCCAAAACACTTATTAAACAGCATGTAATAGACACAGAGCTCCAATCAGACATAGCTAGGGCTCCAAACTTACTTGCCAGTGAATCCACTCTGCCTCCCCCATGGCATTTCTAATTGAACTTGAAGTACCTAAACCAAAAAGGGCCTTTACTTGGTCATGATATCATGCCCTCCCCTTGAAGGCTGTTATAGGAAGGCTCCATACTTGGAGTGATAATGCCCCTGCAACTCTGGGCACACAGAAAAAACAGCATGTCCTTCTCCAGTGCCTGTACACTAAGCTAGTCACACTAATCTCCTCTTACCGTTACTACATACCTACTATAGAGAGTAAGGAAGATGACCTTGCAAGTTTCATACTCTCTTTCAAGAGAGGCTGAAGATTTTGCCTTTGGTAGTACAGATGGCCTCTGATCCTCAGGGCAGCCCACTATCCTAAGCACCTTGCTGCAATGTTGTTGCAATACTGACAGCAGGTGGATTTACATATGACTAACTTTCAGAATGCAATGATGCAACTAACACAATAGTAGGGGCAGACTTTACCTCAGCCAGCAGCAGCACAGCAGCCTGGAGCACAGCTGGTATTTTTGTATTCTCATGGGAGTTTGCTAGAGAAGCTTGGAGGAGACCCAGGCCAGTTCCTGACCTTCATGACTCAGTGTAAACTGTTTATGGCAGATCGACAACCGGAGTTTCCCACAGATCTCACCAAAGTGACTTTCATGCTGAGTTTGCTGAAAGATGGGGCAGTCAAATGAGCCATACCTATCACTGAGAGCAATGACCCTGCTGGACAATTATCAAAACCTCATACAAATATTAGAGGTTCCGTTGATGATTCAGTGAGATGGCTGATCACCAGCCACATGGAACTGCCCTTGAAGACCACCTGGGAGCTTCAACTGGTCCAGAATGCGGTGGCATTACTAAATGAGCATGCCTCAGTATGCCCATGTAACACTTCAGCTTCGTGAGCTGCATCAGTTGCTGGTTTGCTTCTGGATGCGATTCAAGGTGCTCGTTGTTACCTACAAAGCCCTATGTTGTATAGCACCTGGCTGACTCGATCCTGCAGGGCTGCTGCACTCTGGCTTCCTTCGATTAAACAATGTCATCTCTCAGGACACTGAAAGCATGTCTTCTCTGTAGCAGCACCTACCCTCTGGAACAAGGACTCTTCACCCAGACTTTCAGCAAGGGAAAGTGAGACCCCTTGCTTCATTGTGTTTGCCGTCTTTTATCTTTATTTTTGATGTTTTATTGATTTTATTTTAATTTCCTTTATTTTTGTGAGCCGCCCAGAGTCACTGAGAGTGAGGCAGCATATAAGTTTAATAAATTATTATGGTTGGTTGCACAGTCAGCCAGATGTTTAGACTGAATTTGGCATTTTTATCCACCTATTGAATCCTTCCCAAGGACCTGGAATAGGCAGATGTTGTTGTTCGATTGTGTTAAAAATATTGTTGCAGAATATAAGCTGTTCCAAGTAAAGCTGCTTTTTGCAACTGACCGATGGTGATTTTGTCAACACAAGTGGTGTTCAAATGGTACTCCAGGTCCTTTGGGATTGCACCCAAGGCACCTATTACTATTGGTACTATCTTTGCTTTCTTTTGCCACAGTTGTTCTACTTCTATTTGCAGATCTTTATATTTTGTGATTTTCTCCAATTCTTTCTCTTCTATTGTGCTGTCTCCAGGTATTGCAGTGTCCACTATCCAGACTTTTGTCTTTCTTATCAACAATTGTTAAGTCTGGGGTGTTGTGTGGCAGATGCTTGTCTGTTTGAATTCTAAAGTCCCGGAGCACCTTAGCTTCTTTATTTTCTGTTACTTTGTCTGTTTTGTGGTCCCACCAATTCTTGCTTGCAGGCAAATGGTATTTCTTGCAGATATTCCAATGCACCATTGTTGCTACTTTGTCATGCTGTTGTTTGTAGTCAGTCTCTGCGATTTTCTTGCAGCAGCTAACTAGGTGGTCCACTGTTTCTTCATTTGCTGTCTGTTGCTGTCTTCTCAATTCTGGCTTTGTATGCATTTGTTCTTAAGGCTTAGTCTTCTGCAGCCAGAATTAACCTGTCAGAGTCTGCACACTGAGTTCCCAAGTTCAGTAAATCTGCTGGACTCTAATTGGTTCCATCAAAGATTTCTTTATTGAGAAGCAGCATACAGCATCTATAGATTGTTGAGTCTAAATTTCCCCAGCCTAAAGCTTTGCCTTTTAACCCCTCCCCCCCCCCACCTTCTTCTCTACTTTCCCACTTGAAATTCTTTGCGCCTCGTCCCGGGTCTCACGATGGGCTGACCTTGCTGGCACCTCTAGCTAAGATAACAGTTGCACCTGGCTCTGGTTGTTTTCATTCTCCCTCCCTCCTGACTTTTATGGCAGGAATCAGCAAGCAGGCATACAATTCACATTTCTAACATTTAACCCTATTAGCTATACATCACTATTCTACATTTTAACTCTACTTTCTATCAGCTTTAGTAGCTTGCGCAGATCCTGACATAACCTGCCTGTCTCTCTCTTCATCTTTCCTGCTCTTAGCCATTGCCAGGTTTTGTTATCTGCTTTGGCTGCTAATTTTTTTGTGTACTGGCCATGTAATGCTTTGCCTTGCCTTCTCTCTTTTCTGTTCTTCATTTGGTCTTACTTGTAGGCCAAGTCTTGTCAGTATTCAGTAAGCTTTCATGGTGTACTAGCTTCAGTGCATCTTCTTCACTGTCTTTCAGATATTCATAAATCATCATCATCATCATCATCATCATCATCATCATCATCACACAGAGCTTTTACTACTTCATGTGACTGCTTCCTTGCAAGTACCCATTGTCTTGGTAATCGAGTGGCTGCAGTTACATAATCCACATGTGGATTGGGTGAAAGGAACTATTTCGTTCCCATCCCCAAACTGCCAACAACACTGGTTGCAAGCCTTGTGCTCTTCCCCTCCCCCCAACACAGCGACTGGCCTACCTTGCCAGAAAAATACCCAGGCTCTGCAAATAATTTGAGAAGAAGAGGCAAGTTCATTGCCTTCCCATCGAGCATGTGATTGCATCATCAGTTTGAACCCAAGGGCCCAGATTCTGACGAAGAGACAGTATCCCATGTCTACCATTATTTAGCTAACCTGAGAAAATTATTTGGATGACAATGTAAAAAAAGGGTTTATTCTCCCTTCCAAATCTCTAGCATCTGCAACAATTTTTTTGTCCCTAAAAAAGATGGCAGGGGACTCTGAGGACAGTTTGTGACTATAGGCTTCTGAACCAGGCGACAGTTAGGGACCACTATGCATTACCTCTTATGTCTGATCTCCTGGACCACCTCCAAAGGGCACACATTTCTACAATTTGATCAGAATGATAGAGGGACATGAACACTTGATTGCATTTGATACCAAGTATGTCAAATTTGAATACATAGTGATGTGTTTTGGCTTGGTTAATTGTAAGGCAGTCTTCTCAAGATTCATGAATATGGTATTTTCTGACATTTTAGACAAGTATGTAGTGGTATACTTGGATAACATACTTTTTCTTGAGGATCCTTCCTTGTTTGAGATGCATGTCAGAAACGTTTTGAAGAGGCTCCACGAACACAAACCTTTTGCTAAGCTGGAGAAATGTGCATTTAACCTACTTCAATTGGACTATTTGGGTTATAGGGTCTCTACTTAAGGCCTACAGATGGACCCTGGAAAGTACAGTCCATACTTTTATGGCAACCACCTTATAATGTAAAGGATATACAGCATTTTCTGGGCTTTGCTAACTTCTGCCAGAAGTTCATCCCTAATTTTGCAGATCGCATAAAGCCACTTTTTCAAATCTTAAAGAAAGGTCATGAGTTCATATGGTCTACTGAAGAGCAGATGACATTTCAAGAATTAGAGCTTTTCAGTTCATAGCCACTGTTCTGGCACCCAGACCCCACCCCCCAGTTCATTGTGCAGACTGACACTTCAGATGTAGCAGTAGGAACAGTTGTCCAGGCAGAGAAGAAAGAAGGGGATGGATCTCCTGCTATGTGCATTTTACTCCAGTTTGCTTCTACCAACAGAATGGAACTATGACATCTTCAGTAAGGAATTACTTGTGGTAAAAACAGCTTTCCAACAATGGACACACTTTTGGGAAGATGCTGCCCACCCAATACAGGTATGCACAGACTACAAGAACTTAGAAGTCCTGCAGAAGGCACACTCTCTCACTCATTGACAAATCAGGTGGGCGCAGTTTTTCTCCTGTTTTGATCTTCATATCTTCTACATTCCTAGCTCACAGAATAAACTTCCAGATGCCCTGTCGTGGAAGTCTGAATATGACCTTCCCTACCCATCTCCCCAGTCACCATACTGCAGTCGGGCAACTTTGAATCTCCCCAGAGGCTATATCCTCCATAGAGGCTGGGAGAGCGGAGGCAGGCTGTTAAAGCTCATCCACAGTATGATGCTTATGCCAAAGCTCAGATGAATGACCTCCAGGGAGTCCTGCAAGATGATTTTCCACCTTTCAATGCTGGGGAGGGGCAGCTGTTGCCCAAAAACTGTTTATATGTTCCTCTTCTTTTAAGGGAAGATGTATTTCAACTCTGTCATGACAATAAGACAGCTGGCCATGGAATGTTTAAAACTCCGCATCGGGTCCTTAGGGACTTCTGATGGTTGTGAATGAGAGCAGACTTCAGGGATTATGTTTCATCTTCTCAAAACCAGCTGGCTTGCTGCAACCTCAAAGCTCCCCTTTCCGACTTTGGGACATAGTATCACTGGATTTTATTACTGATCTCCCCTGGTACAGGAGTGGACCAGCATTCTGGTAGTAGTGGATTTGTTTTACAAAGTTGGCCCATTTCATTCCTTACAAGGGCCTCCTGGGAGCTCAGGAAACAGAGGCCTGGCCAATTATCTGATTGCAGATCACAGTTAATCTGTCATCTCATCATCCAACATCAAATGGAGAATCTAATAGAAATACAGCAATATTTCAGATGCTGTGTCTTTTATCAACAAGACAATTGGCCTGAGCTGCTGCCACTTGCAGAACCTGCCCACAATTCAATACATTCCTCCATTGGCATTTGTCTGATTTGGGTGACTTATGGCTACCACCCCCATGTTTTGCCCTCCAGGACTCCTGGATTGGCAGTTCCTTTTGTGCAGGAGAGTCAAGCTGCTCTGTGCCTCTTAATGGAACAGCTGGATCTGGCAAAGGTGACATACATGTGGGGCGCAGATACAGACAAGAGGATGCTAAAATTGCTGGAGGGAATTTGGGGTGGCTTTCTACAGAGTTTTTGCCTTCCACCCAATCCTCCAATAAGCCAGACTTAAACTTTATTGTCCCCTTCCCAGTGGTTTGGCAAATGCATCTAGTGGCCTTTTGTTTGCAGTTGTCAGCATCAATG